>NW_005355204.1:1407015-1409643 GCF_000412655.1 Myotis brandtii | reverse complement strand
TCAGCTTGCCTTGGGATCTTTTCTCTGTGGCCTCAGCCAGGCACAGGGAAGATCCACGTTCTGAACAGAGAGCTAGAGAGTTCTGAACGCTGTCTCTGTGTAAAACATTCTTCGCCGACTCCGTCCACACCTTTGAGAACCCCTGGACCACTGGGGCTGGACCCCAGCACCCTCCAATCGCCATGGCGATCCTGGACACAGGCCAGCCGGCAACCCCGGCCCCAGTGGGGTCCCGGGTTGCCGCCTGGCCTGCGCCTGGGCCCTCCCGCCCTCCGATGCCATGGGGATTCTGGGCGCAGGCCAGCCGACAACCCCGGCCCCTGGGGTCGGGTTTGCTGCCCGGCTTTCCAATGGCGATCGGATTGCCGCCTGGCCTGCGCCCGGGCCCTCCCGCCCTCCGATCGCCATGGCCTGCGCCCCAGCCCTCACTCCTCCGATCGCCACCATCGCTCAGCACAGGCCAGCCGGCAACCCCAGCCCCTGGGGTCGGGTTTGCTGCCCGGCTTTCCAATGGCGATAACTGGCTTGGGGGGGGGGAAAGGCGGCCTTTGCCCACCCCCTAGCTCTTGCCTGCCGCCTGGGTTACGGATCACCATTCTTCAGTCCTTCCCCTTTCGCCTCCCATCATTGGGCGTATGCAAATTAGCCGCCATCTTTGTTGGCGGTTAACCGCCATCTTAGTTGGCAGTTGATTTGCATAAGGATATGCTGATTAGCCAATGGGAAGGGTAGCGGTTGTACGCTAATTACCATGTTTCTCTTTTATTAGTGTAGATGGAGTCCATAGCTTCATAACACAGTTCATGTAATCTGTTTCCCACTGGAGGAAGTTTACTAATATATTGATAAACACATGAACATATGTGCACACAGAGCACTTAACTGTGATGTTTTAGTAGCATGAGAAAGACAGGATACTGCGTACTAAATCTAGTTGCTGCCCATGACATTTGATTCATTGAAGATATTTTAAAAATTAGGTCTGTTGAAGGGCTTCTTGCATAATCTATAACAGAGAAGAAACACTCACTGAAATTTAGTCTGCCAATAGTTTCTGCTATCATCTTAAACTTTTGGCTTTTGCAACATGTGCTTCACCTATTCGATGTGTATTTTACTTGATGGAACACTTTATTCGACCATCAGGCCAAGTGAAGTGATGGAAAGCAAAAGGCCCCTGCAAAGCTGTGTGCCACTCGATGCCCCGCTCCTGACACAGTGACCTGCCTGCAGGTGCCCAGGCGACTCTCGAGGGAAGGAAGCAGTAGGGGTGGTTCTAAGGGCACTGAGACCCCTCCCGGGTGGGAGTCTGACTTATTGTGGCAACATGAGTGTTCAAGGGAAAACTCTTCCTCTGTGGGTCGTGTAGGACTCACCCTGGAGACCAGGCTCAGCATCCCAGGGCCCTGGCGATGGAGGACACTGGGAGTCTAGTTCTTCATGATCAACATCTAGGAAAGGGGAACTTGAGCTTTTATTCTACATGCAGCGAAACCAAGGGAGGGAAAGTCACTTAACTGAAGTTGAATTTTGTTAGTTTGTACATGTGTTGTGTTTGCCCTCTGCCTTACAATACAAGTGTAACGGCGTTTGCAGCTTCCGATGAAGACAGAGGCCTTGTAGAATTGACCTTCTGCCCTGAGAGTGCCTTCTTCAGGGTCTCTTCACCCGGAGCTCAGCCCTGCTTTTTCAGGAACCACAGCCAAGTGCGGGGCTGAGTCTGCGTTGAACCGGCGGTCACTCTGACACGCTTCCAGCGTATCCCCGATGCAAATGGAGCCTGCAGAGGGCCTTACAGAGAAGGTCCTGTGTGTTCCCTAACCTGACGCAGTGTGACGTGTTTATTCAATAGGCGTTTATGTTTGCTCGCTGGTGATTTGCTCCTCCTTGGCCTTTGAAAATTCTAATGTGGGACCAGATGACCTGAAGAGTAAGTAGAGGGTACTTTATATTTGCTCTTTGTGAATTCTTCCTTTTTTAAAAGCACTGCATCTGCCTGGCTGGTGTGGCTCAGTGATTGAGCACCGAGCTATGAACCAGGAGGTCATGGTTCAATTCCCAGTCAGGGCGCATGCCTGGGTTTGGGGCTTCAAGAGAGATCATCTCATACCTTGTTCATTTATTCAGAAAACATTTTCTTCCAGCATCTCAAATGTGCCAGAGTTAAGAGGCAGGCCCTGGGGAGACCCAGAGCTGGCCATGGTCCTGGGCGGGTGGAGCTGAGGGCGGTGGAGGAGGCTGGGAATCACAGTGCACTCAGGGACCCCAGGCACACTGCCCTGCCCTTCATTGTGTGGCTGACAACAGTGAGGTGCAGAGTCATTGAGCGGCCTGTCCAAGGTCACAGGGCAGCCGGGTCTCCCAGGCATTGTGGCTTCAGAACCCACCTTGTTTAATCAATTTCTTACCCAGGAACAGAGGCAGCAGGTAGAGGTAACTGAATGAACTGGGATCGAAAGAGTGGAAGAGGTGGGATTCAGCAGAGGGAGGGGCAACTGCAAGATGGAAGTGGACACCAGGATGAGTGACAGCGCTGCGAGTGGAAGGTGGGCGGGACCTGAGGGTTGTGAGCTCAGGGATGCAGGGGAGGGGCTAGGCGGGGCCTGAGCGCGGGCGGGGCGTGTGGGG
>NW_005355204.1:1403202-1406489 GCF_000412655.1 Myotis brandtii | reverse complement strand
CAGAGACCCCCGGGCCCCCAGAACATCCCCAGCCCGGCCCCTGGGACTGACCCGGGGAGCAAGGACCCTCGCCCGTCCCCCGGAGGGCTGACCCCACAGAGCACCCCGGCCCTGCCCTGCGTCTGACCCAGAGCGCAGTCCTGGTTTGCCTGCAGGGGAGCCTGCTGTCAAGCACCCCTTAGTTCTAAGATGAATGGCTTGCCCCACGGGGGCTCTGTTCTTGGGGGTGAGGGGGCCCCGCACCCTGGAAGCCGGGAGGGGGAATGACTGGGTGGGGAAGTGGGGGGCAGAGTGACCGAGTCCCCGCAGAGGCGCCGCGGAGATGGGCTTCCTGGCGCTAGGCGACAGCTCTGGGGAATTGCTGATTTGTACGGGGAGCGGGGACCAGCCACTGCCGCGGCGCACCTGCGGCGCCCCCCAGGGGAGGAGGGAAGGGGCCAGACTTCACCGGCACTTATGTGGGAAGTTATTTTCTACTTCTGTTGGTTTAGTGTAGACCCTCGGGTGTGGGACCCTGTGTTCACTTGGCTCTTCGTGCCCAGAGTTACTGCCGTTGGTCCCAGCGATCTTCCTATTGCTCTGTAGGGCCATGCAGGTTTTCATGCATTTTTAAAGGGAGGAGCCCTGTGGCATGTACGGGGTGGGCAAACGTAGGTTGAATGTGCCGTTCTTTGAGTTAGTAAAGCTATTTTTAAAATATATTTTATTGACTTTTTACAGAGAGGAAGGGAGAGGGATAGAGAGTTAGAAACATCGATGAGAGAGAAACATCGATCAGCTGCTTCCTGCACACCTCCTACTGGGGATGTGCCCGCAACCGAGGTACATGCCCTTGACCGGAATTGAACCTGGGACCCTTCAGTCCGCAGGCTGACGCTCTATCCACTGAGCCAAACCTTTCAGGGCAGTAAAGCTATTGTAATAATCATAGCCTGGGTGTCTTTCCATACAAACAACTGTAAACGCACTTTTTGCCCACCCCTGTAGGTTGGCTGTGACTTCATCTCTGGGTTGGTGTTTCAGACAGGGCAGGGCTGTTTCGATGGAAAACACGGCTTATTGGGGGACACAAGCTGGGAAGGAGCTGGCACAGCCCTAGTCCTTTGAGCTTTGGTCCCCACAGGGGCTGGGAGCAGCGTGCTGGGCTTGGGCACACCTGCTGCTCACGCTGACCCGCTCCCAGGGGACCCTCTGCCACACTGAAAAACAAGCGGCTGTGACTGGAGTTTTCTCGAGGCCCTTGGGAAAGGGAGCATCTGCAGCATTTAGCCGCCGGGATCTGCCTGATCTTCGCTGAGCTGGCACACCGGTGCCCACCTTGCAGAGGTACTGGGGCACCTCCTGGGGCCATGTGGGTTTCTCTTTCCTTAGTTGGCAATTTCATGAACAATGTTATGTCGAGACTGTCCTCAGTGATGAAAATAAGGAAATTAATTTTTAGATATGACTTGTTTTATGTCAGAATATTGTTAGACGCTGTCTACCATAGGTATAGAGGGGTTTCTTTGCAGTTTTGGGTGCTAGCACCAAATTCCATTGTGCAGAAGATGGAATTGCAAATGCAAGTCTCCATGTGCTGTGTTCTCCCCTAGGGTTACAGGATAAATGCGCGGTTTCATCTGTCATGGAAAAACGCGAACTATTTGTTCAAGCTGTGTCTAAGGAGCTGATTGGAGAATTTTTGCAGTTCATTCAACTTGATGTAAGTTTTAGGTTTAGCTTTATTGTGATTTTGACTGTTAATGTAAAACATTTTTCTAAAATTATGTCCATAAATGAAATATAGTCATCTCAGTGAATCCTTAGGGACCAAGGTTTATTTAAAAAACCAAAGTCTGCTAATACAGACCTGCTGATGGACAGCTACTCACAAATTGTATTTCCTGCTTTCCTGCAAGAGACGCTGAAGGGTGCTCAGGCAGGTAATGCACTGTGCTCTGTTTACTTATATGTTTATTGCTGTTTCCTGCGTGCCTGGTGGCATGGTGAGGAAGTTGTGAGCAAGACAAGATACTTCTTTGTCCTCAGGTTAGTCACAGTGGATCCAGGTGTGAACACAGCAGAGGAAGGGACAGGATGGGGGAGGGGCAGGTCCAGCAATGGACTGCTTCCCATCCCCTCGGGAAACTCTGGTAGCTCAGCTCTGGACGTACAGAGAAGCTAGCCATCGGAGGCCTGTTCTTCCGTTTGCCTTTGTTTGATGGTCTAGTTCCGTGGTTGCCAAACTGCGGCTCGCAAGCCACATGCGGCTCTTTGGCCCCTTGAGTGTGGCTCTTCCTAAGCCTTAGGAGTACCCTAATTAAGTTAATAACAATGTACCTACCTATATAGTTTAAGTTTAAAAAATTTGGCTCGCAAAAGAAATTTCAATCGTTGTACTGTTGATATTTGGCTCTGTTGACTAATGAGTTTGCCGACCACTGATCTAGTTAAATTGACTGAGAGTTTTGGCAGCAACGTGCCAGGGAGGTCCCATTATTGGTGCTGTAATTTTGTGACTTAGGGTGGGTATCCCAGATTTCTCCACTGAAGCTTCACAATTAATAAGTAACCCGCAGGAAGTACTGAGACTAGGTAACCACCTGCTTCTCAACGTACTTGCACACACTGGGTTTGGCACCCATTGACGATTCTTACATGAATCAGTTATTACTATAATGGCACTAAAATTGTGATTTTTCCAACCCCATGTTCCTTCTGTATTTTTCCATCGGCATTCTGTAGTGTGCCAGTGCTGCTAGTTATTTGTGTGTGTATTATCAGTGTGGCCCCATGGATTCTTACTCTATTCATACACACTAAGTGGCCAGATTATTATGACCACCTGATGTTTGTAGGCAAATTAGCCGTACACTGCATCGTATGGGATATGGAAGCCAAAGGCCTGTTTGAACACCTTTGCTGTCTGCAGTTACCAAGATAAAACGTCCCCAGTTCGCACAGGAACACAAGGATTGGACAGTTGAGCATTGGGAAAAAGTCATGTGGTCCGATGAATCACGTTTCCAGTTGCATCATGCAGATGGCAGAGTGAGAATTTGGCGGAAACAGCATGAAAGCATGCACCCCACATGCATGAGTACAACCCTTCAAGCTGGTGGAGGCAGTTATGGTTTGGGGCATGTTTTCCTGGCATGATTTGGGCACTTTAATTCGTATGGAACAGCATTTGAATAGTATAACATACCTAAGTATCGTTGCTGATCAGGTTCATCCTATCATGTTGATGGCATAGCCAAATGGAGATGGCTTCTTCCAACAAGACAATGCGCCATGCCACGGTGCTC
>NW_005355204.1:1401699-1402529 GCF_000412655.1 Myotis brandtii | reverse complement strand
GGGCCGGATCCGGCCTGTTTGAAATGAATAAAACTAAAAAAAAAAGACCGTACCCTTTTATGTAATAATGTTTACTTTGAATTTATATTAGTTCACACAAACACTCCATCCATGCTTTTGTTCTGGCCCTCCGGTCCAGTTTAAGAACCCATTGTGGCCCTCGAGTCAAAAAGTTTGCCCACCCCTGCTCTAAGCTGTACTCTCTGTCCTTTGATGATGGCCTCTATTTGCTATGTCAAAGAGGAGGTGAGGTCATCTGCTCAGAGTCAGAGGAAGTGGTGGTTGGATCAGCGGTTTTATTTATTTATTTATTTATTTATTTATTCTTTATTAGTTAAGGTATTACAAATGTGTCCTTACTCTCCCCCCCAATCCTCCCCCCCCACTCATGCTCTCATCCCCCTGTTGTCCATGACCATTGGTTTGGCTTATATGCATGCATACAAGTTCTTCGGTTAATCTTTTACCACCCCCCCCACCCCCTAACACTCACCAGACGTCCTGCTGTTGTTTGACAGTTTGTTTGATGCTGCTCTGCCTCAGTATCTATTTTTTTTTAATTAAATCTTTATTGTTCAGATCATTACAGTTGTTCCTCCTTTTTCCCCCCATAGCTCTCCTCCACCCAGTTCTCACCCCACCCTTTGCCCTTACCCCTCCCACTGTCCTCATCCATAGGTGTACGATTTCTCTCCTGTCTCTTCCTGCACCCCCACACCCCTTTCCCCCCAAGAATTGTCAGTCCACTCCCTTTCCATGCCTCTGGTTCTATAATATTCACCAGTTTACTCTGTTCATCAGATTTTTTATTCACTTGATTTTTAGATTCA
>NW_005355204.1:1388392-1398730 GCF_000412655.1 Myotis brandtii | reverse complement strand
CTAGTCTGATGGGGGATCCTTTGTAGGTAACTTTCTGTCTCTCTGGCTGCTTTTAAGATTCTTTCTTTGTCATTGGTGTTTGCCAATTTAATTATTATGTGCCTTGGTGTCGGTCTTTTCGGGTTCATTTTGTTTGGGACTCTGTGAGCTTCCTGGATTTGTGTGAGTTTTTTCTTCCCTATATCAGGGAAGTTTTCTGTCATTATTTTTTCAAACAGGTTTTCTATTCCTTGCTCAGTTTCCTCTCCCTCTGGCACCCCTATTATTCGGATGTTGTTTTGTTTCATGTTGTCCCAGAGTTCTCTTAGGCTCTCTAACTGCTTTTTAATTTTTTTTTCTAGAAGCTGCTCTGCTTGGGTATTTTTTTCTACCTTGTCTTCTAGCTCACTGATGTGGTCCTCTGCTTCTTCTAGTCTACTGTTGATGCTTTCTATTGAGTTCTTTATAGCAGTGATGTCATTTTTCATTTCTTCTTGGTTTTTCTTCATTTCCTCTTGGTTCTTACACATATTGTTGAATTTGTCTTCCATTCTTTTCATCCACCTTATGGCCATTTCTCTGAATTCTTTCTCTGACAGGTTGCTTGCCTCCATTTCGTTTACTTCCTTTTCTGGTGATGCCTGTTTTTCTTTCATACGCGGGCTGGTTCTTTGTTTCACCATGATCTCTCTTCTCCAGATGTTTGGTTATGTAGTTCTCTCTCTGCTGTGTTGATTTAAAGGCACAAAATACAACACAACAGGCACAACGTACAAGGCACTGAACACAAATGTATTCACGATATTAATAACCCCAAATAAAGGTGACCACCCAAGCAAAGAGAATTAGGGGATAAGGGAGATAGAAGAGAAAAAGATAAAAGAGAAAAGGGAAAAAAAGGAGTGCAAAAATGGAATTGGGAAAAGGGAGGGAAAAAAAGGAAGAGAGAGAAGAGAGAGAATGAAATAGAAGAGGGGAAGAGACTATATGGGGAGAAAACTCCAATAGCACCGCCACTAATCCCAACCAATTCCAGCAACAGATCCCTGGAGATGAATGCAAACTAAAAACAACCACTAATATCAAGCGAGGCGAGGGAAAACAGAAGCACAGAAATAACCAGAGGGAAAAAAACCAACAGGAAAATAAAAAGAAAAAGCAAAACATTCTCACAAACAAGCATAAAAAACCCCAATATACTCAACAATCAAGCAAACATAACAAAACGACAGAGAGAAGACAAAAAAAATTTGGATAGTGAAGAAAGATAAGAGAGAGGTGTATATGGATTTAGAGCAGGGGATTGGAAATTAGATATATAAGTAGGGTGAAATTTAGACAGGGGGTAAAAAGAAGGAATAGGGAAAATCTAAAGCAGGAATAGGGTAAGAGAAACAGGACAACAAAAGGGGAAAAGTGAGGAAGAGAGTTTTGGCATAAAGGTAATGTTGATGTAGAGAAAAATGATGCTAAAGGAATGATGAAAATAGAATGTAGAACACTAATCCCAAAATAAAATAAAGAGAAAATAAAATGACACTTTAAAAAATGGTAAAATGGTAGTAGTAATAATACTGGTTAAAAATAAAAGTGTAGTAATTAAAAAGGTAAAATCAGGTGATGAAAAAAGAAAAAAATAGTTTCTTAATTAAAAGGTGAAAAAAGAATTAAAAATAAAAATAAAAATGTGCAGCCCTAACCTGTTTGGCTCAGTGGATAGAGCGTCAGCCTGTGAACTCAAGGGTCCCAGGTTCAATTCCGGTCAAGGGCATGTACCTTGGTTGCGGGCATATCCCCAGTGGGGAGTGTGCAGGAGGCAGCTGATTGATGTTTCTCTCTCATCGATGTTTCTAACTCTCTATCCCTCTCCCTTCCTCTCTGTAAAAAATCAATAAAATATATTAAAAAGATAAATAAAAGCATATGACAAAGAATGGCAAATATTGACACGGGTGCCTGCATGCCAGGCACTGCCCTGGGGCTCAGCCAGGCCACGAGCTCTGTTTCGATCTCCACGCACACGGAGGAAACGGTCCCAGGTTCCACAAAAACAACTTTCCCCTGCAATCTCTGTGAGTGACCCTGACTGGGCAATCCCATGTACTGGGTTTAATAATCAAACGCACAGATTTAATGGGAAGAGAGAGAACAAGAGCCTGAGAAGTTGCGCGAATTCACAACCCCCCACCTTTCAGCTCTGTGCGCAGTCCCTTCTGCGCACCGTCTCTTCCCCAGTCCTAAGCAGCCAGCACACTAGCAAAATCCAAGGCTGCTTTTTTGCACCCAGTCCAGCTATGGGCTTATTTTTAGCGTTCCCTTCTGCCAGCAGCCCTGCGGGAGCCCTTCCACACTCACGGATCACGCTGGCCCCAACCCCCCCCCCCCCCCCCCCCCCCCCCCCCCCCCCCCCCCCCACCGCGCGCGTGTGCTCCTCTCTCCAACCTGAATTCCAAACCGCACCTTTAGGGGAAGTCTGACCTTTCCGTGGGGAGAAGCAGGGTTCCTCTAAGTTCACGTAGTCGCGCTGCTTGGGGTCTGTTGTATCCGGGTTAGTAGCCGATCTCTGGATGCCGTGGATGCCGGGTCTTTGGCTGTATATGCTCCCTAACAGCCACTCAAGATGGCGCGGTCTCCGCGGCTGAGCCGGCGCTCCGGGAGAGATTTCAGCTGCAGTCTCCAACTGTCCCCTTTCTTCGGGAGTCCTCTGTCTTTCCCGGCTGCAAACTGTCTCCCAGCTGAATATGTTCTGCTTATTAGGGCTGTATGTTACCCGTTTCAGCTGCTCACCCTTATCTGCTCCGGGACAAGGCACGGGACACGTCCGTCTATACCTCCACCGTTTTCTTCCTCGGATTGGCGGTTTTAAGGGTCATTGAGAGGCTCTGAAATAGTCTCATTGGCTAATGGGAGAGAATGTTTACAGACGACTCGAAAGGTGGGTGTTGAGGGCTGAAGCCTGGTTGGAGACCGGAAACTTTAAGCACAGTCAGTTGGCCTGGCTGCGCTATTGTTTTAGCTCCAGCACACTTCTGTAAGCCAGTTATAGGCCTGGAGACGTGGTCATCTGGATGGCTTGATTTTAGGGAGGATTTTGCTAAGTGGATAAAATTTTAAACTCCAACGATGAGGATACTGGAGCTGAATAGGTGGAGGAGGAATCTGCTGCTTTCTGCCTCATAACCCTGTACTTTGTCCTGGTAGGAATGGATTTTGAAAACTCTGCCCAAGCACTTGAACATGTAACTGGGTTAGCAGTTACACTTTTTCTTTGATGCCATTATGAAAAGGCTAGAACTAATATTTGTGTTTGAAATGTAACACTTGCTATTTATTTTACAGGAAGATGCTTCTGACCCTTTCAACCTAAACGAATTACTAGATGAATTATCAAGGAAACAGAAAGAAGAGCTATGGCAGAGGCTCAAGAAGCTGTTAACAGAAGTGCTGTTAGAAAGCCCAGTGGAGGGATGGCAGGCCGTGGAAGCCCAGGGAGAAGGCAATATGGAAACAGACCACCATTCAAAAATGGTAGTATTGGTCTTTCAAAAACAAATAAAGTTAGAAGTCAAGAAGAGTATTGGAAGATTGTTTATTGTAGTTTTACCCTCTTATAATCCTCCATTATTAATCTCGTAGTCAGTGTTGCTGTACTTTATGGATAACTGACTTGTTTATATTCAACTTTAATTCACTTTTTAGAATAAGCTAAAAGTGTGGCTTGAATTTTACATTGATTTTAATTCACTCATATTTTGATTTTTTTTATTTATTTATAGAAAAAAACTCTAGAAATAACCCATGCAATTACAGCTGTGATTCTTGCTTCTGTGTCTGTAATAAATGAGAGTGAGAACTATGAGGCCTTACTGGAGTGTGCTGTTATATTGAACGGTAAGTTGCCTGTTGCCCTGAGGCATGTGTAGAAGAGGCGTCTAAACCAGTGGTCGCCAACCGGTGATCTGCGGACCACTGGTGGTCCATGCGGTCTGGGAGGAAGCAGCGATGCTGAAGCAAAGTGGTGCTAAGGCACCATGTTGCAATCAGGCTCTTTGACTTCATGCAGAAGGAGCAGAGTGTTCTTTCAGTAATTACTTTAATTTAACCTGCATGTAAATGTTTCACATGGTGCAGGTAAGCATAGTTGAGCTGCTGACTGCTGTTGTGTGCAGGTTTTAAGGAAGGTCTCACCTGACCTACAGGACCAATGATATGAGCTTATTAAGGGAAAAAGGTCTGATTCTAAGTGTCTCAACTGGTGATTCCTGGCTGATAGTTTAAATTTAAGCAAACAGTTGTGACATTGCACTTTTTTCTTTACATATGTATGACCGTGTTCTTAGGAATACTGTTGACTCTTATGGGAGTTTTCCTATACTAAAATTTATATCATGGTATTTCTCAAGTTTAACTAAACTACAAAACTGTAGTTCTTAATTTAGGAGGAATAGTGGGCTAACTTAAGGAGAAGATGTGATTATAAAATCTATATTATATAAAGAGGTAGTACGCAGATTTGTCTGGGACACCGTAACAGTCACGACCGGCTCAGGAGGACACTGCGTGCGCAGATGGCAGAGAGGGGACTGGTGCGCATGAGGCAAGCCATGGATGGTGCAGGCAACGAGCAGGCGCGCAGATAGCAGGGTGGAGCAGGCGGAGCAGGGAGCAGGGCCTGCCAGCGCTGCCTCGATGAGCAGGTCCGCAGAGAGCAGAGAGCAGGGCCTGCCAGTCACCGTGGACGAGCAGGGCCCGCAGGGAGCAGGGAGCGGGGCCTTCTTGTCATCTTATCGATAATGTCACTTTAACGAATGAGAATGAGCCGGGCAGCTCCATCTCAGCACTGATTGGCCAGTTTGATGAGACCAGGGATCAAGCTAACCTCACAGTTGTTTCTCATCTTCATGGCACCCATATGAGGTCAGACTATCCTCCCTTGCCCACCATGGACCTAAAAATGCCCTTCAAGCATGACTTTCCCAAGGGAAAACCCAAGGCATCCTTACTCTGCTCAACTACTTCACTGCCAGCGCTTGGGCTGCCTCACTTTCCCGGGGGTGGAGTTGCTGACAGACAGGCCATATCTCCTACTTCAGCCGAAGTTGGGGGCGAGCAGGCTGGCAGGGCGGGGGCAGTTGGGGGCGAGCAGGCCGGCAGGCAGGCAGGCAGGTGAGCGGTTAGGAGCCAGCTGTCCCGGATTGTGAGAGGGATGTCCTACTGCCGGTTTAGGCGCGATCCCTGTGGGACTGCTGGCTCCTAACCGCTCACCTGCCTGCCTGCCTGATTGCCCCTAACCGCTTCTGCCTGCCAACCTGATCACCCCCTAACTGCTCCCCTGCCGGCCTGATTAACACCTAACTGCTCTCCTGCCAACCTAATCGCTCCTAATTGCAATAGTTGACAGGGACAATTCTTCCATCTTTGAAAATATCTACATCAAGTCTGTTTAAATAGATTTTCATCTGCATAATATAACACATCCTGACAAGACCACCACCACCAATGTGGTTAGTGTTGTGCCGATAAATGTTTAACAACTGGCTCTCAATCAAAGAAAACAAAACTCTGATTTATACTGTTGGCCAATTTCTGTGGCATAAATTCTCCATCCATGGCTGATTTCAGCTGCTAATGTGATGACACTAAATGCAGAGCTGAGGAGAAACATGCAGTAATACACTATTATATTCTACCAGAAAGACCCAAAAGATATAAATAATGCCAAGAGTCAGAACAGTAAAGTGTAGTAAATAATTGCTCTAGCACAATACTGAGTGGAGTGTAATGGTTAAATGGCATGGCTCATGGATTTGAAATGAGACCCAGCCACTTTCGGGTTTTACTGGTCAAGTTACCTGATCTCTCTGTATCTCAGTGTTCTCTTCTGTGTAATTATAGTACCTACTGTATGGAGTTGTTGCAAAGATAAAATTAAATCTGTGTATGGCACAGCACAGTACCTGAAACAATAATTCACTCAATTTGTTATAAACTGTTACTGCCTCAAAACGTTGTTGACAGAATTACTCATGCTGAAAGAATGAAATTTTATTGATGAGAAAAATGCCTTATTTTGCAGTCTACATGGAGACAGTAAATTTTACTTCCTAAGCAGTAGATGGTAATCTATTAGAAACTGCAAGGGGGAAAATGACCTCAATCAACATGATTGAGGCAATGTATTATTAGCTGGATCATAAAGCAGAGAGGATGCCATACATTCTGGGATACATCTGAAGTAAGAGGCTTCACCTCAGGTATTAATTCTGATCAACTAAGCATCAGACTTGAAATGAATGGTGAGAAGGATTCTGAAGCTGCTTCTAGACTTAGAACTTTAATACATAAGCAACAGTTACTATGGTTAATGATGGCAAGAAAAAACACACCATGATCTATACTAATAAAAGGGTAATATGCTAATTAGACTGCACGTCTTCTGGACGACCATCCACATATCCTTCCTGACAAAGCCGGGCCCGGGCGAAGCCGCCTGCCGGCAGTCCTGGGCACCAGTGCCTACGGCTGGCTGCAGCCTGGGAGACGGAGAAGCTGCCCACCCCACAGTCCCAGGCACCAGCACCTGCGGCTGGCTGTGGCCCGGGAGATGGAGAAGCTGCCCACCCTGTGGTCCGGGGCGCCAGCACCTGCAGCTGCAGCCAGCCTGGGCAAAGCCGGCCCGGGTCCTGTGTGCCTATGGCTGACCAGAGGGAGGGAAGCCCAGGTCCCAGGTGCCTGTGGTCAGCTGGAGGAGGGAATCCTGGGTCCCGAGTGTGGGGCTGAGGCAGAGATGGTTAGGGGCAATCAAGCCAGCAGGGGAGCAGTAAGGGATGATCAATCTGGCAGGCAGAAGCAGTTCGGGCAATCAGGCAGGTAGGCAAGTGGTTAGGAGCCAGTGGTTCTGGATTATGAGAGGGAAGTCCGACTGCCAGTTATCCCCTGAGGGGTCCCAAATTGGAGAGGGTGCAGGCTGGGCTGAGGGACACTCCTCCCCCCCCCACCCCGTGCACGAATTTTGTGCACCGGGCCACTAGTAAACTAATATTTGCTTAGCAAACCTTTATAAGTCATCGTACTCTATTCCAGTGATTTTCAACTGGTGTGCTGCAAAAATTTTTTAAACATGCAGTACCTGACTGTTTAGTCAGGGACCCTGACTGCTTTTCCCTGAGATCTGGGGTGGGGACTATCTGGCCCACGGGCCGTATAAGGCCTGCAAAATAATTTGGTCTGGCTCTGCCAAGGCAACCACAGGCGGGAATCAAAATTCAATAAATCTAGGAGCTTTTTTCATAGCAACATAAATTTATATTAAGTGAATTATATTAAGCACATGATGTTATAAGTATACAAATGGCCCTTGGCAGGAAAAAAGGTTCCCCACCCCTGCCTTAGATTGTAAAAAAAAAAAAATGACATTAGCCATCTAGTATTAATGAATCAGAATGATACCTGTTTTTTGTCAGATTGGCAAACAGTATTCTTTGGCGTGCCCCAGGATTCTAATGTTTAGTTTATGTGCCATGAGATGGAAAAGGTTGAGAATCACTGCTCTGTACTGTTGAGTCTGAACCAGCATTGATTTTCCTTACCAATGGAACAGTTACTGGGCTCTCTTTTAGGTATTTTGTATGCACTACCTGAATCGGAACGAAAGCTGCAGAGCTCCATCCAGGGCTTGTGTGTGACGTGGTGGGAGAAGGGCCTGCCTGCCAAAGAGGACATGGGGAAGACTGCTTTCACCTTGCTGCTCAAGAAGAGCCTCCAGACGAAAACTGTATGTTTGCTTGTTTAGTGTGTACTTGATTTGGGGTGGCGGGGGGTGGGTGGGGGAGGACTGTTTCAGCCTGCAGCCCAGGTCTGGGGACCTACAGACAGTATGTTTGAAGGTTGGATATAACTTGGCTCTTTCTCATCCTGTAATCTTTGGTATACAGTTCAGAAATCCAGAAAAAGACACCCGAATCAGGAAAAAAAATGAGGAAGATAAAAATCACCCATAATCCCACCACCAAGGTGATCATTGTTGTGTTGGGGATATTTAGGAATTTCTAGAAATGAAGTTGGTAGGTCCCTGGATTTGAACTCGGAGCTCTTCATGCACATTGCCAACAGCTTTCTAGAAAGCTCAGGCCTACGCACGTTGCTCCGTCAGTGAGTGGCCTCCAAGGAGCAGCCAGTTTGATGACAGGACCTTCAGCCAGCTACAGAGCTTCTCCTGCTGCCCTAGGAGTGATGAACAGCCCTGTGCATGGCCGAGTTATCCTTAAGCCATCATTGATTTTTTTTTTAATATGTTTTATTGATTTTTTACAGAGAGGAAGGGAGAGGGGTAGAGAGTTAGAAACATCGATGAGAGAGAAACATCCATCAGCTGCCTCCTACACACCCTGTACTGGGGATGTGCCCGCAACCAAGGTCCATGCCCTTGACTAGAATCGAACCCGGGACCCTTCATTCCGCAGGCCGACACTCTATCCACTGAGCCAAACCAGTCAGGGCTGATTTGTTGGTTTTTTTATCTCTTTTTCGGCCATTTTTGTTTAGCTTTTAAATCACATCTTCCTAGTATTCGACACCTTCCGTGTTCACTGCGGTTGCCAGTAGTCACATGGGGCTATTTAAATTTAAAGTGAAGAAAATGAAAAGTTTGGTTCCTCAGTTGCACTAGTCACGTTTCAGTTGCTCCATAGCCTGATGGGCTAATGACCCTTGCGCTGGACAGTGCAGACAGATGTTTTCACAGTCGCAGGAAACTGCTGGGCAGCCCTGGGCATCAATGTCTCTGCTGGCTTTTGCTTGTTTTAAAAAAGTGGCTCAGTTGGTTGTAGTGTTGACCCACGTACCAAAAAGGTTTTGGGTTCGATTCCTGGTCAGGGCACATACCTGACCCGGGTTAGGGGTTTGATCCCCAGTCAGGGTGTGTAGGGGAGGCAATGGATTGATGTTTCTCTCTCAAATCAATGTTTCTCTTTCCCTCACTTCCTCTTTCTCTAAAAAAAAACAATAAAAACATCCTCTGGTAAGGACTTAAAAGTGTTCTTTAGAGTTGCAAGTGACATTTGCAAATTTTTGGGGGGGTTTCAGTGAGGAGGTTTGATTTTTTGGGGGGGGGTTCAGTGAGGCATTTGCAAATTTTTAAGTCTGTTTTCTTTTGTCATTCTTCCATTTTGATAAATAATCTAGAATTATAATTACATAAAATATTTTTTGTTAACTTGAAATGTGACCTTACTGATTATTGAAAAACTCTAACGTTTTTCTTTTTTTGTCATTCCTAGGGTGCAGACATAAGTCGGCTTTGGCATGTTCATCAAGCTTTGTATTGCTTTGATTATGATTTGGAGGAAAGTAGAGAAATTAAAAATATGCTACTTGAGTGCTTCATAAGTGTTAATTATATCAAGAAAGAAGAGGTAAATAGGATTTTCTTTTCTGGTATATTTGTGACTGCTTTTTTTAAATATAGATATTTTTAATTGATTTCAGAGAGGAAGGGAGAGAGAGAGATAGAAACATCAATGATGAGAGAGAATCATAGATTGGCCTCCTCCCTCATGCCCCCCACTGGGGATTGAGCCTGTAATCCGGGCATGTGTCCAGACCAGAATCGAACCCATGACCCTTCAGTCCGCAGGCTGACGCTCTTTTCACTGAGCCAAACTGGCTAGGGATATGAACTGCTTTTTAAATGGATGTTTTCTCTAAGTTCACCTGATTGTTGTTATTACTGTGCCCAGTGTTTTAATGAGTCATCTTAGCTATCAAGAGCTATTTATTGCAGTGTTTTCACTGCATGGCAGTACTAAGCAAACATTTTACAAGTCATTGCTTATTTAATCATTATATCAGATAGTAGCAGGGGCTGTCTGCAGAAACCATGATTGCATTTTAAATCAAGAATGATTAAAAATAAGGTTGAGAAAGCACTTCCCCATGGATTAGGTCTGACTCTTCTCTCACTTAATTCCTAATTGGCATATACTCAAAACTGTCATTACAGTATTTTTTTATTTCTTTTTTCTGCCCATCTAATAATTCGAAAGAGAGGCTCTGCTTTGGCCCTCTCACTGTCCATTTTGGTGGTCACGCCCATGTGTGGCTGCCGAGCATGTGAAATGTGGCTAAACTGTGGTCTTAAGTGTAAAATAAAAATGGATTCAGAATTTAGTATGAATTATACCAACACATGGCCAGTCTTGTTTCCTCTGTATTCCTACCACTGTCCACCCCAGTCTGGGATTGATCTGAAGCAAATCCCAGATGTCGACTTAGAATAGTGTTGTTTTTTTTGTGTATGTGTTTTTTAATTAAATCTTTATTGTTCAGATTATTACAGTTGTTCCTCTTTTTTCCCCCCCA
>NW_005355204.1:1381256-1384625 GCF_000412655.1 Myotis brandtii | reverse complement strand
GGAGAGATCTGCAGATTCCTCTTCTTTGTTTGGGGTTTGGAGGTGCCCAGATGAGGCCCAGCTGTGAAGCAGTGCAAGCTGCTGTGGGGCCTTGGGCCTTCTTTTGGAAGTTCTGGGTCTCTCTGACCCAGCTGCAGTTTGTTAGGTAATTTTCAGATTGCAAAGGGCCAGGCCTTTTGTATGCAAAAGCCTCTGCGCACAGTTTGGGTGGGGCGGGGTCTCAGGGAATCAACAGGGCAGAGCAAACAGCTATGGCTGATCCTACCCTAAGAGGCCCCATGTCTCAGTGTCCCGGTAATGGCTGCAAGCACCTCTGAGAGAATGCCGCCCTTCAGTTCCGACCGATGCCAGACAGTCCAGTTTTTCTCCGTATGAGTCTGGGTCCCCAGAGACTCGCCCGGAACTGGAGTTCAGAGCCGTTGGGAGCTTGAGACTCCCTCCTGATTGAAAAAGACAGCCGCGTCCTCAGGTACCAGCCCCTTTCCGTGCGCGCTCGAGCCTCCGTACCTCTGCACTTCACTTCCACACCTCCTCTGAGTCTGTGTGCCTTTCTCTTTCCTTCTAGTTGTAGAATTTCCACTCAGCCAGCCTTCCTGTGGTTATGGATGATGTCCGTTTTGTCTTTTCGTTGTATTTTTGAAGTGGTTGTGTGAGGCAGCAATTTCCGTTGTTTACCTATGCCACCATCTTGGTTTCTCCTCTCTAGAATAGTGTTTTTAAGGGGGTTCGGGGGGTGGGAGTGACGCAGCTTCTGCGATTGGTAATCTCATGTGGAAAGCTTTGAAAACACTTGTGTGACATGCTGGCTCTTCCTGCTCTGTGGGCTCCGAAATGAATGCCATAGCTGTGTGACCATGTGTGCCTATGCTTCACACAGCGCTGCAACCGCTGGGCGGCCCATCTGCTTTCTCCCTGCCCTCACGTGGTCACAGCCGCTCTAGTGCTCCAGCCGGAACCTCTGGAGCAGGAGGAAGCAGAGAGGGGAAGGGCCTGTTGGCACTTCTACTTAATGTCGTCCCTCCGGGCTGGTTAAGTCACTGGCCCAGACCCCATTGTTAGATAGGGACACTAAAGGGAAAGAGAAAAGGGAAAAGGCTCTGAGATTACTGTCTCTTTAGGTTTGATTTTCAATTAAGAGGAAAAAATAATGAAGGTGCTCAAAGACTTCAAGGTGAAGTTTTACAAAACACACATACTTTCTCAATCTAAACTTAGGCCCTGGCCGGTGTTCTTAGTGGTTAGAGCATTGGCCCATGCACCAGATGGTCTCAGGTTCGCTTCCTAGTCAAGGGCACATTCCTGGGTTGCAGGTTCCTCTCATGTGTGGGAGGCAACCAATCGCTGTGTCTTTCGTATCGATGTTTCTCTCTTCCCGCCCCCCCTTCCATTCTCTCTAAAAATCAATGGAATAAGGACACATATGTAATACCTTAATAAAGAAGAAAAATAAATAAAAATCAATGGAAAAAATATCCTCGGATGAATATTAACAAACAAAAACTTACTATGAAAAAAGGATGTAAGATGTCTCAATTTCATTAGTTGTTATATATTTAAATGATAATTTTTGGATATATTGGCTTACATAAACATTAAAATTAATTCTTTTTGACTTTTATTACGGTGGCCATTAGAGAATTAAAAACTACAGAGTGGCTTGCATAGGTCTGTGGGACAGTGCTGACTTGCTTTCTCTGGGTCTTTCCATCATTGTTTATTGAGCTTTGACTGTGTGCCCTTGCTAGGGGTGCAAAGAAGACTTGCTTGTATTTAGAATGCAGCCTTTTGTGTGCCATCTAACTTGGGGACTGTGTTTATTTGAAAATTCTAGCTTAGCAGCTACTTAGCCTCTTAAATTTGTAAGTCCTCAGTTTTCTCATTTATTAAAGATAAAATGGCTTGGCCGATGTAGCTCAGTGGTTGAGTGTCGACCTATGAACCAGGAGGTCGTGGTTCAATTCCCAGTCGGGGCACATGCCCGGGCTATGGGCTTTGATCCCCAGTGTGGGGCATGCAGGAGGCATCCGATCAATGATTCTCTTTCATCATTTGTTTTTTTTCTCTCTCTCCCTCTCCCTTCCTCTCTGAAATCACTAAAAATATATTTAAAAAAAAAAAAAAAGACGAGCCCTAACCGGTTTGGCTCAGTGGATAGAGCATCGGCCTGCGGACTGAAAGGTCCCAGGTTCGATTCCGGTCAAGGGCATGTACCTTGGTTGCAGGTACATCCCCATTTAGGGGGTGTGCAGGAGGCAGCTGATCGATATTTCTCTCTCATTGATGTTTCTCTCCTTCTCCCTTCCTCTCTGTAAAAAATCAATAAAATATATTTAAAAAAAGATGAAATGAACTAATATTCGATTCCATTCCCACCCCAAAATGGGAGATTTTGAACATTCTTTACTTTAGGTTATGTGGACATCTGTGACAGCCAGGTGAGATGTGTATGGAATCCTTAGCTTACCTCAGAGCCCTGAGTTGCTGCCTGTCTGTCATCCTGCAGTTGAGCGAGGAAGGAGCTCAGTGGTGCTGCTGCCACGGCGGTACTGCAGGGCTCCCTGTGCCCGGGCCGCTCTCCAGCACAGCTCCTGTCTGGGTTCCAAGTTCTAATTGCAGATGCTTCCTGGTTGGGAACAGCAAACTTAAGTGTTATTAAACAATCAAAGAATTGTTCTTTACTTGCTGGGAACTTTTTATGTGGTTTCAAATTTATCATTATATCCTATTTTCTTGTAGGGAAGAAGATTTCTTAGTTCTCTCTTCAGTTGGAATACAAATTTTATTAAAATGATCCATGGAACCATTAAAAACCAGTTACAGGGATTACAGAAGTAAGTATTAAAGGTAATATTTTGTGCTCTCTTAATCTGATTTTGAAAGTTTTGACCTGAGTTTTTAAAGTTATATTAATCTTTTGGAAACTGTAGAAGTTACCTCTTATTTATTACTAGAGGCCCGATGCACGAAATTCATGCAAGGGTAGGCCTTCCTTCCCCCAGCTGCTGGCACCAGCTTCCCTCTGGCACCCGGGACCTGGGCTTCCCTTGCAGCCCCGGCTTCATCCGGAAGGACATCTGGTTGAATTAGCATATTACGCTTTTATTATTACAGATGATTCGTTTTGTAACTAGGTAGTATTTTCCCCTGTACAGGAGATAATTCCTTTTTAGTAATGACTTAAAATTAAGATGTTAATTTGTGGTAGTTCTTTAAATAGTCAGATTATCCCCCAGTTAAATCTCAGCCTCAGTCACAGTAAAGCCTGTCTCACTAGCACATCTGCTACCATTTGAACGTCACGTCTGCTCCTCACTCACTAAGCACTGAGTTACATGGGGCGGAGCCCTGAAGGGAAGAGTGCTGAGACAC
>NW_005355204.1:1353738-1381238 GCF_000412655.1 Myotis brandtii | reverse complement strand
ACACTAGTCGTTGCTCACGGTGAGGGCTGTTGTCTGCTGTCTGCGGCTGCAGAACCATGTTGGAGCTGCTCTGTGCTGGGCGCTCAGTCTGCATTTCAGAATCAAACCCTCAGCCTCTAGAGGTGGCTTGCTGCTGCCTCCCCTCTGCCAAGCAGCAGTGTGAGTGCTGGGCTCCTGCTGCTTCTCAGGACGCATTGCTTCCTCATTTGCAGAATTTTGGGTTGAACCAGTGGAGTCCTAATTATTCTCTAAAGCAGTGGTTCTCAACCTTCTGGCCCTTTAAATACAGTTCCTCATGTTGTGACCCAACCATAAAATTATTTCCGTTGCTACTTCCTAACTGTCATGTTGCTACTGTTATGAATCGTCATGTAAATATCTGATATGCAGGATGGTCTTAGGCGACCCCTGTGAAAGGGTCGTTCGACCCCCAGGTTGAGAACCGCTGCTCTAAAGTCATCTCTGGTATTTTAGGGAATTAGTAGCCTAAAAGTTTTGAAAATTTTATGTAGTTTTAAATTTTATTTAGATTTAGAAATTTAGTTCTAGGCTTATGTTCCCATAGTTTCCCAGAAAACAGTCAAGTTCTGGGGGAGCCTTGATTGAGAAGGAAGAACATAGTTTGATACTAAACTCTCAAAACTCTCTTCTTTTTGTACTTACTGCTGTGGGTAGCTAACAACTCTCCACAGTGACTTCGCAAAGCACTCCCGCGCCGACGCTCTTCCCCGGGGTAGGAGAGTTCCTAGAGCGATGCACATTAAAAGTGTAATTCTTTGCATTAAATTTTTTTTTATTTTTAAAATAGATCCTTGATGGTACACATTGCAGAAGTTTATTTCAGAGCGTGGAGAAAGGCTTCCGGGAAAATATTGGAGGTATTTTTATTTTATTAAATGTTAACACTTTGTTACGTTCTCCTTGGAAGAGTGATTCAAAGCCTGTGCTGGAAAAAATGAAAATCCTGTGCTGAGGCTCCGTCAGTATTGATAGTTTGGGCACATATTGGGTTAAACAAAACATTGTTACAATAAATTTACCTGTTTCTTTTTTCTGTTTTTAATGTGGCCACTAGAAAACTTAAAACTGCACTTATGTCTCACCTATTTCTGTTGGATAGTGCTGCGTGGGAACCTCAGCCACTTGTTTTAGTTGCATTATTTTCCAGAATTTAAAGATATTCATTTTGAATATGGCTCACCTTTAACGACTGTATAATATCTATATTATGAAGGTATGGTGATATAATTCATAATCACAATTAAGTATTCAAAAATACCAAAAAGTATCTGTCTTATATCCTTTATATTTTTCTCATACTAGGTTCTCAAATGTGTTTTCTTTTCCTCTGAGAGTAAAGTTTTTGCTTTAAGTAAAAAAGGGGTCTTTCCTTTGGAGGAATGGGCCCTGAGTTAGTGGGTGGGGGCCCGGTTTGCAGGCAGACAGGGAGGGTGCCTGATGCTTGGAGTTGATTTCTGTCTACTCTGCTCTGTGCCTGCTTATGCTCGGTTTATGTGACTCACCAACTTCTACTTCTAGAAAACAAAAGATTATTAACTTCTGGAATAGTTTTATAGCATAATTTTTTGGAGAAAGGGCAAAACCAGGACATTGTTATGCATTTTTTGCATTGTTTTATTACCGCATGAAACTTACAGGAAGGAATATTTGTCCCCTTTTTCTCCAGTAATGGTTTAAAACATAGAAATTTATAATTAAGAACTTAATTGTTTGACTAGGTCTGTGCCAAATTAGTACCAGATAGTTCTGTTTCTGCCCTTCCCCTCTCCCTCCAAGTTTTTAAAGCAAATTCCAGACATTCATTTCTTGTCTATGTTCTTCACTGTCCCTGTCTAGATAGGTTTATATGGTGCCATTGTCGCATGCAACAAAATTAGCAATTCCTGAGGAGTCTTAGAAATAATTAAGCCATATTTAAATTTATCAGCTTTGTTTTAAAAATGTCTTTAAAAATTATGTTATAACATTTCCATTTTTTAATTGATTTTTTTAAAGAGAGGAAGGGAGAGTGAGAGCAAAACATTGATGTGAGGGAGAAACATCGATCAGTTGCCTCCTGTATGCACCCTGATGGGATATTAAACCCACAACCTAGTATGTGCCCTGACTGGGAATCGAGCCCACCACCTTCTGGTGTATGGGACAACATTCTAACCAATGGAGCCACACTGGCCAGGGCCCAAAAATGTCTTTTTACAGTTTTTTCTTTTTTGCTCCAGCAAGTCTCCCAATGGCATTTGCTGGTTGTGTCATTTCACTCTCTGAGAGCATTGGTCCCGCCCCCCCTTTCATCTGTTTGATCCTGTGCCATTGGTATATTGGAGAAACCCGGTCATATTCTGGTTGTTGGCTCTGAAAGCCCAGAGCCCAGGAGGTGGAGCCAGGGATCTCCTATGTCATCACAGGTCGGCAGTGAGTGGTTGGTTCCCACTTATGACTGAGATTTGTTAGTGGCTTCAGGTGAGGAAATAGTTTCAAAGATGATGGAGAAGAGGTTAATACTAGCAGGAGGCTTCCCTTATATCTTTCCTGAAGCCATGGCATTTGGAGGACCAGGGCTGCTCCTGGCATCTGGCCTTGCCTCAGTCTCCCCACTGGGGATCCTTGGTGCCCTGGCCTCCCAGGAGCTTCCCACAGCCCGTCTTGCCCGGCCCCTCCCTGCAGCAGCTCCGAAAGACCTTGTTTCAGTCCCTTTGGAATCCGTCCATCCTTTAGAGGTAGGTCAGTGTCGTTTGGGAGGTCCTTGGAAAAAATCCAGCCCTCTGAGGTTATCAGGACGACTCAGATGAGGGCTCCCAGCCTCACTCAGTCTCGGAGCCTGCTGGCTTGAACTGCCATTCATCACAAGTTAGTATCTCATCAAATAAGATCGAGGAAGCTAAGTGTTCTCTGGTGAAAATTAGAGAGAGGTGTCCACTTAAAACAGACGCTCTGATGGAAGGAGCCAGGTTCCTTCCTCATGAGATGGAAGTTTGTGCTGGCACTGCTGCTCTGCCGGTCCTGCTGTCTGTCTGGAAACGCACACTCCGTGTCACTCCATCCGCTTGTTGTTCCAGACGATTGAAAGTGACTGCATCCAGGACTTCATGTACCACGGGATCCACCTCCCGCGGAGGTCTCCAGTGCACTCCCGAGTGCGCGAGGTGAGCAGGCCCTGACGCGTCCACTGTCTCACTCTTTCCTTTTGAGATCACTGTTTTTGTTAAGTTTAAAGCTGAAGTTAAGCCTTGGTGGCTATCAGTTCTAGGGGATTTTTCAGAATCTCGATATTGGTATCTGGCAGTTGTATCCTGCCACCAAAGCTCTAATTAGTGAAGCAAAGCAATACTGTTATGGTGTCAGAACTTAATGAAGCCACCTTAATTAAATTCTTTGACATAAATATGTCCAGAATCATCACTTTCTAATTTCCACTGCTGCTTTTTTTCCAGAACAGATGATAGTTGAGACTAATTTTATTATTTACTTTCATACATTTATAGTTCCATTTTGGTATTCTGCAGACCATATGGGATAGTGTTTTGTTAGTTTCTCTTGGTAAGATTTTGTTTTTAAAAAGTCATCTCAGAATTTATATCTGAATTTTATCTTTATACTGGAGGCCCAGTGCACGAATTTGTGCATGGGTGGGGTCCCTCGGCCTGGCGATTGGGGCCGATTGGGCTGTCTCGCCCAGTCCGGGGGGAGGGACCGTGGGAGGTTGGCTGTGGGAGCACACTGACCATCCAGCCGGCCGGGGGAGGGACCGCAGGAGGTTGGCTGTGGGAGCGCACGCATTGACCACAAGGGAGCAGCTCCTGCATTGAGCGTCTGCCCCCTGGTGGTCAGTGTGCGTCAT
Organism: Myotis brandtii; assembly: GCF_000412655.1. Taxonomy (NCBI): domain Eukaryota; kingdom Metazoa; phylum Chordata; class Mammalia; order Chiroptera; family Vespertilionidae; genus Myotis; species Myotis brandtii. Next base: position 1,377,379 of record NW_005355204.1, on the reverse strand, counting down.
AGCGACCAGTCAACCAGTTGTTTGGTCCCTTAGGCTTTTATATATATAGATTGTCAATGGTGTGACTGAGTAAGGCTTGCTTGTCAGTGCCCTTGCCACACTGGTAGGTGCCTGGTGATGGTTGGACTCTGGCAGGAGGGCTGAGTCCCCTTTGTTATGTTGATCAGCTGTTGCTTTTGGCACCGAGTGTCAAGAAGCTAAGTGGAAAAGGTAGACTCTTTCCTTTGTGAACAGTGAAACTGCAGTTGTTTGTAGAATGTCAATATACTAATTATATAATGTTTGAACGGGTAAGGAAACATTTCTTCACGTTATTGATGATTTAGTTTGAGTTATCCAAAGATAAAGAGCCCAGAGATAACCCCCTGTCCACCCCATCCCAGTGCGGTTCATTCAGGTGTGATCACACGTGTAGTTTGGTGTCTCAGGTTCTGTTTAGTCATAGGAGTGGCATCATGTTAAACTACAGATTTGTGACGTGGGTGCCTCACACTCTTGGAACCAAATGACTAAAGACTCCTTTTCATATCTGTTTTTCCTGCTGTGGTCTCTGAGTAATTAAAATATTATGAGTGTAGATAAATTTATGGGAAAATGCACAGAAAGAATTAAAAGGAAGAATACTAGATTTTCCTTTTAAAATGAAATACATTCCTGGACTCTAAGTAATTGTTCTTGCTGCTTATAACACATAGTTTCTTCTTAAAATTCTTTTTTGGATAAACTATATTTATATGATAAATTATTTTATCGATATGTCGAAAGAATCTTTGGGAAATGCTTCGGAAGTCTTCAGAAAGTAAAAGTCCCCGTATTAATGATGAAAGTCTTCTGAAACTGCATAATAGCAATGGTTGGTCAACTTTGAATATACTAAAACCGACTGAATCGAACACTCTAAAAGAGTGACTTTTTTGGTATATGAATTATCTCAATAAATCTGTTTACAAATGTTTCTGTGAACAAGTATACCTTGATACCAAAACTTGATAATATTGTATACAAAAACAGACTATAGACTCATATCACTTATGACATCAATAAAAACTAAGTAAAGATGAACAATCAGAAAAATTAATCTTTAGACTGTAGTTCTTTTAGGGTAAAGATGAGTCAAGTTCACTTAAAGCACAGGCTGTTTTATAGCCTGTTTATTTTTCACTTTTTACCTATGTAATCAATCCCCTAGAGTTGTGAATTAAGGAAGTGAGGCAGACTTGATTGTTGTTGGGGACAGGAGTCTGTGAGGAGTAGCAGAAACGCCCTAGCCAGGTGGCTCAGTTGGTTGGAGCGTTGTCCCTTATACCAAAAGGTCGCAGGTTCGATTCCCAGTTGGGGCACATACCTAGGTTTTGAGTTTGATCCCTGGTTGAAGTGTTTACTGGGGCAGCTAATCCATGTTTTTCTCTCCCTTCTCGCTAAAATCAATAAACGTATCCTCCGGTGAGGATTTAAAAAAAAAAAGTGGCAGGAAGATTCTGGCTGGGAAAGAAGGGAGCAGAAAAGAAAGGAAGAGAAGCTCAAAGAGCAGTTGTTGCTGGTTGTTCAGAAGCACTTGGTATGTGAGCTAAGTTCATGCTGTGCAGGACCACTGAGCAGTGACACTCACTTGGAGGGACAGGTGGGCCTGTGCTGGGAGTCCAGCAAGGCTCTTAGACCCGAGCAGAGCTGTAGCCAGTCCATCTTTACCTGGCACGCTGTGGAGACCACGTGGCCTGACACTTTTCTGTTTTATCCGAAAGGTTATGAGGTTTGTGGCTGTTGGTGGGGCCTTGCTCTGTACTTGTGCTGTGGGTTTCCTTCACATGTGGTGCTTTGTGTTCTTCTTTCTTGGCTCCAGGTGCTGAGTTACTTTCACCATCAGAAGAGAGTTCGGCAAGGCGTGGAGGAGATGCTCTACCGACTGTACAAGCCCATCCTCTGGAGAGGCCTGAAGGTGCACATGCCGGCTGTCTGTCGTGCTTAGACACACTCATTCCAAACCACGAGAGGGCAGTAGAAGCAGGCCTGGGCTGGGAGCCTCGTGACATTTTGGGATGAATGTTTTATTCTTTTATTAAATCAGACTGATCTGAGTTGGTTTAGTGCTGACCACACAGTTGGGAGGGGAGGAGGGGCTGTGCTCAGTAAACCAGCAGAGGTAGGGGGGTCTGCAGAGCTGGGCAGGGTGTCCTGGTTCCTCAAGACCCCCTGCTGAGACGGGGCGCCAGGATGACAGCACTGGGAGCATTCCAGTCACAGGATTGCAGCACAGGGGACGTGTTGGGGTGGGATGTGATGTCAGTGTGTCTCAGTGACGCAAGGTGGGCTTTGAGCAAGGAAGCGGTCTTCCATCTGTCAGCACTGAGCTGAGCTTGGCTGAACCTAAGGAAGGTCTCAGTGCGGTCTGTTTAAATTGTCTTTAATTCGTAAGTCAGTCTGTGCTGAGATGCCAGGACCTTTACTCAGACTCTCCACTGACGCCTTCTAATGCCGTCCTCTCTGTGGGCCCTGACACACTCTTCCTTCATTATTCCAGGCCAGAAACTCTGAAGTTCGCTCAAATGCTGCCCTGTTGTTCGTTGAAGCATTTCCTATTAGGGATCCAAACTTCAATGCCATTGAAATGGACAGTGAAATTCAGAAACAGTTTGAAGAGCTCTATGTACGTATTCATGTAGTCAAGCTCCTTATCACTTCAGCTCTGTCTGGCCTGGTGTGCGTCCCGGCTGTCCCCTGCATCTGCCTGTCCCTCCCCTGCCCCCCTGTCCCCCCATGGCAAGCTTTCCAGATGTTGACATTCTTCAAGGAAATCCATTCTCTCCCCGGTGACATTGTGGGTCCATAGTGCCCTTTTCTCTTCCTCTTCATCTCCTTTGGAACATTTAATTATTGCTTCATATAATTTTAAATGTTTTAAGTGTATTCTTGTCTCTCCAGCAGAGAAGTAGTATATCATAGGGGTTAAAACACCCCCAGGTTTGACTCCACCTGTGTAACTTTGGGTGACACTTTTCTGTCTTTTCACCTGTGAATTGTGGGTGGGGATACTGCCTACTGTGGAGTTGTGGGTCGTGTGTCTAAGGCAAACCTACAGGTAGTACCTGTTGCAGTTGTTTTTCCAGGTGACTGGGTTTTCAAATGAGGCATTAGGACGTGAGGTGTGACATTGTTTCCTGGGTGCTGTGGCTCTTCCTCTCCTTGCTGGAAAGTGCTGCCCCTGCTCAGTTCTCCACACTTCCGCACGCGCAGGTTCCTAACACAAGTAAAAACGTTAGTTTCCTAGTCAGTAGAAGAAAATTATAGGCAGAAATAGGAAAAAAAAAGTCATGATAATGATGGTTACCCATGGCACTCTTAAATACTTAATTTTGTTTGTTTTCTGACTAATTGTGAAAAATCTTAGACAGAAAGTTGAAATTATAGCCCTAGCTGGGTTGGCTCAGTGGATAGAGCCGTGGCCTGCAGACTGAAGGGTCCCAGTCAAGGGCACATGCCCAGGTTTCGGGCTTGATTCCTAGTGTGAGGCATGCAGGAGGTAGCTGATCAATGATTCTCTCATTGATCTTTTTTTTTAAATATGTTTTTTTATTTATTTCAGAGAGGAAGGGAGATATAGAAACATCAATGATGAGAGAGAATCATTGATCAGCTGCCTCCTGCACGCCCCCGACTGGGGATCAAGCCTGCCACCCGGGCATGTGCCCTTAACTGGAATTGAACCCGGGATCCTTCAGTCCGCAGGCGGACGTTCTATCCACTGAGCCAAACGAGCCAGGGCTCATCATTTATCTTTCTCTCCTCCCTTCCTCTCTGAAATAAATAAAAATATATTTAAAAGAAAGCTGAAATTATAATAGGATGTCCCTCTCCAGAAATCTCTCCTTTCTTTTTAAGAAAAATACATTTCTATTGATTTCAGAGAGGAAGGGAGGGAGAGAGAGAGAAACATCAGTGATGAGGGAGAATCATTGGTCGGCTGCCTCCTGTATGCCTGCAACCCAGGCGTGTGCCCTTGACCAGGAAGTGAACCATGACCTCCTGGTGCATAGGTCGATGCTCAACCACTGAGCAATGCCAGTCGGGCTCTCTCTTTTTTTCCTTGCTATTTTTTTGTTGTTGAAGATGCCAAATTAATTCATTTGTTCCTCAGAGTCCTGGTTTTACAGAACCCATCCCTACAGTGTCATTGGTGTGTTCCTCTGCCCTCTGTCTTCCCTGTGAATTGGTAGTTAAGTTTAGAGTTGAGGCGTCACGGTTTTGTGGGTTTTGCTGGTTGTGTTGGATTCTCCAGGTGCTCTCGTGTATTTCCATCAGATACGTAGGACCATTGTCTGGATTGAGTCATTGCAAGCAAAATGACTTTATTTTGGGCTCAGTGCATTTCAGCACTTGGAGAACTCGGGAGCAGTTTGCATAGTCAGTGTCTAATAGACTGGTGCTCAGGACAGTGCTCTCAACAGTGGAGCAGCCTTGGAGGCCCTACGTCGGCCACATCCTGTGGGCGGGATTGTCAAATCAGGCCCCATGAGGGCTGCAATCGTCAGCTGTGGAAATGACACTTGACCAAAGATTGTGGGTCTGCATGACCCGTAGTTCTGTAACTTGGAACATTGGATGAGTTGTGAGTGTCCAAAGTGCTTATGTGTAAAGCAGATGTTGATAGAAAGGGAACTGATTTAAGATTTTTAAGCTGTTTTCCCTCCTACTTCTAGAGCCTTTTAGAAGATCCGTATCCAATGGTCCGTTCCGCAGGGATCCTTGGTGTTTGTAAGATAACTTCCAGATACTGGGAGATGATGCCTCCGACAATTCTCATTGACCTCCTGAAGAAAGTGACCGGGGACCTGGCGTTCGATGCAAGCTCGGCCGATGTGCGCTGTTCTGTCTTTAAGGTAAGATATTAAGTTATATAAGCAATGTTTATTTATTGTAGGATAGTTAGAAAATACAGAGGGAAACATCTTAAAATATAAACATCATAATATCACTATTGACATTTTTTTTGTGTGTATGTCCAAGGTAAGGTTTTACCAACCAAATTATCTACTTGAAATGGTCTTTCTTCAATGTGTGTGTGTGTGTGGGGGGGGGGGGCGTACAGCATTTTAGAATAGGACCTGTATGTACTTTAAAATTTTTAAGTTATACATTAAAATTGACCTTTAAAAAAATCTTTATTGTTGAAAGTATTACATATGTCCCCTTTTTCCCCCATTGACCTCTTCTAACCCCCCTCCCCCTCTGCCCCAGGCCCTCACCACCCTATTATGTGTGCCCATGGGTTAGCACAGTGATTCCCAAAGTGGGCGCTACCGCCCCCCGGTGGGCACTGCAGCGATCCAGGGGGGCAGTGATGGCCACAGGTGCATTTGGGGGCGATGAGTAACTGCTATTAAAATTTTAAAAAAATTAATTTCCAGGGGCTGAGTAACATTTTTTCTGGAAAGGGGGCGATAGGCCAAATAAGTTTGGGAACCACTGGGTTAGCATATATGCATGCAAGTTCTTTGGTTCATCTCTTCCCACCCACCCTCCCTGCCTTTTTGATATCTAGTATATACTTTTCATAAGAATCTACAAAACTGTCCTTCCTCCATCATGCAGTCACAGTAGTTACTAGGACATCTCCATCTCGTTTCATCTGTAGTCCCACCCACTGTCTCCTAGAATTCCTTTGGAGCAAATCCCAGACATTGCATAATCTCATTTGTAAATATTTACCTATGACCTTTAAAATATAGATGTCTTTTAAAATAAGAAACCCATTTTCCTAATAACTGAAAAGAGAAGGTGGCAGGGCATATCAGTCTTCCGACAAGTCGGTGCCTGGACTGAGCTTGGGCAGGTCACTTGGCCTCTATCTGAGGAGCTTGGGTCCTGCAGGGTGGAGTCAGGAGGTGCAGAGAAGGTGAGGGCTGTTGGCATGGATGAAGGACTCTATGGTCTAAGCTTTGGACACCGCTTGACCAGCAGTGGTGCTGTGTTTCTTTAACTCAGAAGATTATTTTAAAGCTACTCTAATCTTGTTTGGGTGAAACAGTGGAGGAATAATGGTCAGCCTTTGAAACCATACTAATTCATTAAAAGTGTGTGTTAATGTGAAACCGTTTAAGAAAGTGTTATTTTCTACAGGTGTGTTTACTTATTTCACCAGTGGACCCAGATGTTTTCTCACCTGAACCTTTTTAGTTTATGTTCTAATTTGAATCTTGTCTTTCTCCTTTCTTGCAGTGTCTACCGATAATTTTGGATAACAAATTAAGCCACCCATTATTAGAGCAGCTTTTGCCAGCACTAAAATACAGTCTCCACGACAATTCGGAGAAAGTGAGAGTGGCTTTCGTGGAAATGCTGTTGAAAGTTAAAGCCGTAAGGGCTGCCAAGGTGGGGTAAATAGGGTTTTTCTTATTTAAGACATGAAGTAAATAAGTACATTTGTTTTCATCCACAAAAAGACAAAATTCAGCGTTTGGCTAAATGTTAGTTATAAGGGTCATCATTATTGTTTGGTGTTATCTGTGAGTTTTTCCTTCCACACAATGGTTCTCTGAAATTTACTTTCAAAAAGGCTGTTTCCACAGCATTGGGGAAAGAGCTCACACGCCCATCCGTGCAGGGTCCGCTGCACAGCCCTGCGGTGCGCTCGTGCAATGACATAATGCTGTGTGACCGTGAAAGGAAATGAACTTACACAGAAACAACTCTAAGATAGAAGAGTAAAAGCAAGCGTAGGAGCCAGCTGTTTGAAATGGGGAACACACAGCATTACAGCCCGTATTTGCTCAGATACAAATAAAACACCCTGGGAGAGTCAGGACGTTAGTGACAGCTGCCTGCGAGCAGGGATTGGGTGTCTTGGGATGGGGATCTGGGAAGGCCTTGTCACTGCTTAGGGTGTGTATTTATGCTTTTCAGATTTTGACCTGAATATTTTTATGTTTTAAAAAATAGTATATTTTGTATGACCTGCATAGTAAGAATACCTACATCATCCCCATTCTCACTACCTTGGTACTTGTGCTGCAAATCAGTTGATGGTGTGGTCTGTTTCTGGACTTGCTCTGTCTAGCCTTCCTGCTGTCCGTGCTGGGCCGGGGCCACACAGGCCTGGGTGCTGAGGGCCCTGAGTCTGGTGTGTGAACCCCTAGCCTCCTCCTTCAGAGCCCTCTGCTGCTTGGGCCCTCTGCATGTCCATGACAATTTTAGAATCAGCATGTCAGTTTCAACAACAAAGTGGGGTGCAGTTTTGATTGGCTTTGTTCTAACAGCCTGTTAAAATGAGATTCTGAGTCTGAAAGGGAAGTGTTTGGCTTAGTGTTGTTTGAGCTGTAAATCTGCTTGCACAGGATTCTGGAGGTGATGGCTGGGAGGAATAGAGAGGGCAGTTGTTTCTGCTTTACTAGTGAGTCTCCCCACGAGAAGGGGCAAGACCAGTAAGACAGAAAGAAGGCCTGGGACCGGAGTCTGGGCTTTGTCTTAATGAGGTGCTTCTTTTGTCTTGATCTTAGCTGGCTCTTAGAGGGAAGGCAGAGAGTGGCTTAGTGGCGAGGTCTCTGAAAGGTTTGTTCTTGAAAATCAAGGTCAGAGATTGATGGGCCTGTGGAGAAGCAGCTAACAGGAATGGGTGGTTGTCACCCAGTGGAATGGTGGGCAGCATGCCGCTGTCTGCTGCAGGTGGTGCTGGCACAGGCGCGGTCTCCTGCACCCAGCGTTGGAGGAACAACATCTAATTTCTTTTTTATTCTGCTCTGGAAATTTTGCTGACAATGTTAAGGTGACAGGAGCCATTGACAGGTCCCCTTGGTGCTTTCACACAGTTTTGGAAGATCTGCCCCATGGAGCATATTTTGGTTCGTCTGGAATCCGATTCCAGGCCTGTGTGTCGGCGCCTGGTGAGCCTCATCTTTAACTCCTTCCTGCCCGTGAACCTCCCGGAGGAGGTGTGGTGTGAGCGCTGCGTCGCGCTGCTGCAGATGAACCATGCTGCTGCCAGGAGGTTCTACCAGCACGCCCACGAGCACACCGCCTGCACCAACATAGGTATGCACGCCAAGGAGCCTGGCCGTAAGCTCTGTGCTCGAATGCATTGCTGAATGGTTTCCCTTGGATGGCACTTGTAGTTATTTGGGATTATATTTTACTATTAAAAGGCAATTTTGTTGAAGAAACATGTGAACAAACTATTGGTTATATTCAACATTATAGCAAAGCTGATTCACGTGATTCGCCATTGCTTAAATGCCTGCATCCGGAAGGCAGTCCGAGAGTACCAGGAGGAGGACGAGGAGAGGGAGAAGGAGAACGTGAGTGTAAGTAGGACACGGGGCCTCGAGCCCTGGGCCATGTTACCCCTCGTTTCCATGGGCTGTGATGTGAGTGTCCGGGCCCAGCACAGGCCACCCCAAAAGATCCCAGTGGCTAAAGTTAGGAATCCAGGGCCAAAAGCCTTGATAAACAAACCATGTTACCCCTTTATCAGTTACCACCCAAGTCCTAACTTGTTTATGTTTCTCACTAATTAGCACCCAAACCTAAGTGTCTTTGTCCTGTCAGTTCTTCACAAATTTATTGTTTCTTTGTCTAAAAAGTATAGAAAGCTGCTGGTTCATCATTTTAAAGAGACTCTGTTGTGCACACATATTAAGTTAATCTGGTTTTAGATTAGTTTATTATTTGTCCAGGAGTGGGGGAATTCTTCCCAATCCCCAACTTTAGGAACATTTTGTCTATTCTTTTAGTATTGATATTTCAGCTAATTATTTTGGAGGATCATAATGTTTTTGAAAGAATTGTTGTACATCCTTGGTAGTTCATTGTGGAATTTGTGTAGGAGTTAATGCAGAGGAAATTTATTATTAGTAACACCCCGTCCTAGATTTTCTTCGCCTTAAGCTTCTCTGTATATTTTTCTGTCTGGGGGTGGCATATGCATACTGTATTTTAGTTAGGTGGTAGAGCTCTTAACCTCTGCTGTAAGATGCTACTGAAAACATTATGGGGTCAAATTTCTAGGACTCAGTTTTATTTAGAATTCTCTTAAATAATTTATCAGAAGTGATTTAACCCTGACCAGTGTGGCTCAGTTGGTTGGGCATTGTCCTGTGCACCAGAAGGTTGCTGGTTTGATTCCTTGTGTGGGCACATGCCCTGGCCGTGGGCTCGATCCCCGGTACGGGGCATGGAGGAGGCAGCCAGCTGATTGATGTCTCATACAGATGTCTCGCATCCCTCCCTCTCTTCTTTTTCCCTCTCTCTCCCTCTCCCTCTCTAAAATCAATTAAAACATTTTTTTTAAGTAATTTATCAAAGAGATTGTTTGGCTGCTATTTCTTCAGAGCATAAGAAGAGAATGTTTAGGGCTTGGACACACTACTTGTCGGTACTGTCTTAAGCTTGTAACCAAACTTGCGTGCTCACAGACATTGAAAGTAAAATCTTAGGGCAGTTTTGTGGTGCTCGTCTAGGTTAGAAGACTCGCCTTGATAAGGAAGACACCAAAGATAGTTTACACTGTTGCTGCAACATGGAACTGTGTGCTGGCCCGAGGCGAGCCCTGGTGCCGGTCCGTCTTGCCTCGCTCCTGCCCTGTGTCCGCTCTGATACAGGCTGACAGGTTGCTCAGGGCTTCAGTGTGGCTTTGCTTAGTCCTTGGTCTCAGGCTGTCCAGCTACATGTCAGAAGGAGAGTACTGCTCACACGTGTGCCCCTGGACTCAGGCCTGTGTGGCACCTTCCCACCAGCCTTGTCCCTGCCCCAGTCAGGGACCGCAGGTGTGGGACAGAGAGAAGAGGGCATGAGACAGGGGGGCTGCATCTCATCGGAACAGCTGGCCTGAGGAGCGGCTGCATCAGTTCACAGGCCTTTTCAGCCTGGATTTGGGAAACCCTCAGCTGAGAGCATTCAGAACTGGCCCTGCTTTGTGTTCTGTTGGGATTTGAGTTCCTCTCTTTAGGGCTTTTCCCTCCATGTATGGATTGGGTGGGCAGGATTCTTCTGGAAAGTGATTCTATTGCTGCTAATCTTCAGAAACCTTAGCTGAAGATGCCAGGACAGTGAGCACCCCATCTGCAGGGCGGGGGCTGCCATGTGTAGGTGGGCACCGTGAGGGGCATGAGCAGGTGTGTGCTGCGGAGTGCCAGGGCTTCTGGGCCAGCCTCAGACTCGTGCTGATGGTGGGGATGGTTTTGCAAAAGAGCAAAAGCGTATTTTATGAGGTAATAATAGTTGAGACTGTTACGTTTTTTGAATATTGAAAGAATCCTCCAGGCTCATTATTAAAAATTTAGACGTTAATGAGAGCTTGCATTTTGTAATATTTTAGATCATTTTCTGTACCATCAGAAAACACAAGGGTTTAGAAATAAGTAGTTCCATTGTGAACTATGCTAGAAAAGAAATATAATTTGTCACATACATATTCTAAAAATATAAGGCTGAAAGCAAAAGTTTTTGAAGCTTTTACTTTTCCTCTTTGTTGTCTATGAAAAATCAAAGCTATTTCTGCTAAAATACAAAGTTGGCTTCCTCTTTTTTAAAAAAATATATTTTATTGATTTACAGAGAGGAAGGGAGAGGGATAGAGAGTTAGAAACATCGATGAGAGAGAAACATCGATCAGCTGCCTCCCTCACACCCCCCACTAGGGATGTGCCTGCAACCTAGGTACATGCCCTTGATCGGAATCGAACCCGGGACCCTTCAGTCCGCAGGCCGACGCTCTATTCACTGAGCCAAACCGGTTAGGGCAACTTCCTCTTTAATGAGATCTCACTTGGGAACTTAGCACATTTTTGTAAGAAGTGATGGTTTCTGTGAGGCACCCATGATAAGGCTGCAGAGCAGTAAAACACAGAATTAAATACAGAATGAAGTTTTGTTAATTTGTTATTTGTATTGTTCTCATAGTAGGCTTTGGTAGTTTTATTGCTTTTTAAATGTGACTGGCCATACCTCATTCAGAGTATTAAGTGCCCATTGAAAAATGTCACTATAGAAACGACTTTTGTCCTTTCTGTGCACCCTCATTCATCAAGCTTACTTTCCGTCATACTTCAGTAGAGAGCACAGCAGTACCAACACCTGCAGTGAGTCCGCCGTGGCCTCTCCTGCTCCTGCAGGTTCTCCAGCTGTCTGCTGCGGCCACCACAGGACTTGGTCCGTGTGTCTGCCGGGGTGCATATGTGCAGCTTGAGGCGATGGCAGGGGAGAATTTATTAGAGCCTTTGTGGTTCAGGCCCACATGCAGACGATAAACAGCAGCCATTATGGCTTGCTGCCAGCCTAAGTTGGGAAATGTCAATGCGTATATTAATTTAGAAACAAGTTGAGGAAACCCATGAGGAGCGGGGTCGGCGTCACACCTTCCAGCCTGTAGAATGGGCAGCCCGTCCCTGAGTTTTAGTGTAATCGCATTGAGTAATCAGGTTTTACACCTCCCCACACGCAGAGTCTCTTCACGTCGAGGTTTGTGATGAGAAGTGACATCCTTTAACAAATCAAAAGGTACAGTAAAAGAAAAAGCATGCTTTTTACTAGTGTGTTATGTCCCTAGGTGATGACAATAGGTTATACATTTTGAGGATTTATAATTCATGTAAACTGTTTATTGAAAGGATATAGGGTTAACGTAGAATGAGTTATTTCTTGGGTGGGCTTTTAGAAACCAATTTACTTCTGAGAGATTCTCAAATACAGAATAAACTCTTTTTCAATAGACATGAAAATAGACTTGATATTCTTTACATTTCTGCTTTCGTTCTAGAATTCTGAAGGGTGCTTTCAAAGACAGTGCTATTATCTTAGTAGTTGTTATGATTTGATTCTTTCACAGTAAAATTATTTGCATCTTAGGTTCTGGATAAAACCCTGTCAGTCAGCGATGCTGCATCCATGGCAGGTTTGCTAGAAATCATCGTGATTCTCTGGAAAAGCATTCACAGAAGTATGGAGAAGAACAAAGAGGCCAGGCTCTACACCATTGACAAGTTTGCCTCTGTGCTCCCTGAGTACCTGAAAGTGTTTCAGGTGAGATTGCCACCTGTAAGCAAGCGTATTGAGGTGACAGTGGAGCAGAATTAGCAGAAGTGCTTGACACGTCTGCTTCGCCCTGGCGCCTCGTCTGTAGCAGGAGGGGCTCAGCCAGTTCTTACCTGGCAGCGGGGTTGGCCACTAGCCTTCTGGGGGTGGAGGCCACATGCCTTTCAGCTTCATGTCCCCAGCACACAGGGGAATGTCAAGGGTAAGCACTCGATTTTTCTGTCTCTGCTGGTCTGTGGCACTCCTTTAGAATCCAGTTTGCTTTGCAGGGAATTGAGAAGGAGGAGTTTGTGAACATGAAGGTGCGGTAGCACCTAGGCTGTGTGGGCAGCTTCCATCATTTGATGCCGCACGAAAAGCAAATGGGAAGTGTTTGAGTTGTGTCTGTTATCGGGGCAGAGAGAACCAGGGTTGTCATTACTTCTGTTTGGGTGAAGGAAGCCTTCTCATTCCTTGACTTTTTAATTTACTTCTGAAGGGAGTTCATATTCAAAAACAAATGAAAATAAGATCAATAGTTAAAAATGCAAATTATCCCCAATTATAAAGAGAGCACGGTCTGAGTGACGGAAGATCATAGGTCTTGGGAACCCCATTCTCTTGGAAAATGTACTCTTGGCTCATCTGTGAGCTGTTTCTGTGACTGACACGCCTCTGAAAGGCAAACTGTCCTGTCCATGAAAGTCAGCAGCCTAGGCTGCCAAAGCTACCAGCACATTTAAAAGTTCAAGTAATTCCGTTGTCCTGAGACACCAGCATTATCTCGAGAATCTCAGAAGATAAACACAGACACCCAGAGGACCCTGGATGAGGTGGCAGCAGTGTGGCTGGGGTGCCTGGGAGCCCAAGGAGGCAGTTAATTAATTCCCTTTGTTCCAAGTGATGGCGGCAAGAGAGCTTCTCTACCTGCAGGAGCTCAGAGGACCCGTGGCCACCTGCAGGGAATGAGTCAAGGGCGTTTTGTGTTGTGTTCTGCCGCTGTGGGCAGATAGCAGTGGCGTCGTAAGTGCTCGGTGGTGCAGGCGCTGCAGAAGTCTGATGTGTTTGCCACATCAGCTCTCCCCACGCCTTTCCCATTAGCTGGCGGAGTCTGATTGGGAGGGATTAGGTGTTGGGAGGCAGCTCCAGCAAACTCTTTTCCACATTTCCCATCACACTATCTCGTCTTCCTACAGAGACTCTGGGTATTTTATTTAAAAATTTTCTCTAGTTTCATTCTCTTGAGTTTTATATTCAAGATACCAACCGTATGCAGATAACTTTTTTTCCTTTTATCAGCAATGTTTTTACAGCAAAAAATTTTGTTATTCTGGTTACTGATGTAGCCCCAGGTTCTAGATTGTTGCCTGGTACACAGTAGGTGCTTAATAAATATCTGCAAAAAATGAATACATTACAGAGCAGCAAAGTGTTGTGTGCACTTTGAAAATAGTTGTCAAACATGAGGCTTTCCAGAAGGTGTTAGTTCCCGCATTGCGCATGGCCAGAATTACCTGTGTAGTTCCTGCTGAGCCACTTTGAAAATAGGAAGTTAAATGGGGAGCTTTCAGAACATTGTGGTGTTTAAATACCCTTTCGCTTTGTCTTCCTTTTTGTGCTTTTAGGATGACCGCTGCAAGATCCCTCTCTTCATGCTGATGTCCTTCATGCCGCCTTCCTCCGTGTCTGCCTTCAGGTACTCTGCTCAGGGCAGCAGCGCGGGGGGAGCCCCACATCACTGTGCTTGTTGTCACTGACACTCAGCAGGCTGCCCCCCATCAGCTGTGACTTCTCAGATGCTGCTACTCGCTGTGCAGGGGAACAGGGGGCAGCTTCCCGGGGCTCTCACGTTGTCCAGGAACCCGTGGTGACTGCGCAGAGCTAAAGCCTCTGAGCCTCTGAGCCTGAGTCGGGCACTTGTCAAGCCCGACATGCTGAGACGCTAGAGCTGCGCTGTTGTCCACGGTGACGCGTTGGCCAGTGTGGCTGCGACATGGGGAGCATGGCCTCGGGCACTGTGCTGTGCTGCAGACCCACATGGACGCCGCGCCTCGGTGTGAGAAGGATGTAAATGTCTCTTCAGTAGTTTCCTTTATTATATCTTTAAATGATGTTGTGGGGAGATTGGATACATTATTGAAATTAATTTTACCTGTTCCTCTTTTTTATTTTTAATGTGGTGACTACAAAATTTACATGACTGACGTAGGGGCCTGTTTTTGTGTCTCACGTTTTATTTTTTATTTGATAGTGTTGGTTATTAGCTCAGTAAAAATTACTCGTTTTTATTCATATTTATGATACAATTAATATTTTGATGCTAAGCAAACATCGTTACCCCCAAATTTGGACTCTGCTCTGGAGTCTGATGGAGATAACAGGGAAACGGAGGGTGGGTTTATGTGGCATGTCAGGGAGGACTTGACCCTGAACCTGGCGGCACTGACGCTCCTCTTCCTAAAGCTGCTTCCAGTTGTCCTCGCCTTTTTTTAAAAATATATTTTATTGATTTTTTACAGAGAAGAAGGGAGAGGGATAGAGAGTTAGAAATATCGATGAGAGAGAAACATCGATCAGCTGCCTCCTGCACACCCCCTACTGGCGATGTGCCTGCAACCAAGGTACATGCCCTTAACTGGACTCGAACCTGGGACCCTTCAGTCCACAAGCCGATGCTCTATCCACTGAGCCAAACCGGTTAGGGCTGTCCTCGCCTTTTAGACAAGCGGGAGATTGCTGTGGAAGCGTTTGGTCTGATTTTGTGTATGTGATATGTTTAGCTGCAGTGTGATTTCCACACTGAGAAACCAAGAGGAGGGGGCTGCGGAGAGGAGCTACTGCACGCTGCTGGACTGTCTCTGCTCCTGGGGACACGTGGGGCACATTCTGGAACTCATCTGCGACTGGCTGCCAGAGGAGCCCCCCCAGGGAAAGGTGTGCTCACGTCCCGTCTCTTTAGATCTGCTGGCGAGGGCGACTGTCAGAGCGGACGCTCTCCTGGGACAAGTGTGTCAGTTTGTTGCTCTCCTTCTCTCAGACCAGCTCGGCATCTAAGCGGAAGGTGCAAATCCACGCCCCACGCCCCTTGAAGCCTGAGCTGGCATTGGTTTACGTAGAGTACTTGCTGACCCACCCGAAGAACCGAGAGTGCCTGCTCGCTGCGCCCCGGAAGAAACTAAGCCACCTTTTGAAAGCACTTGCAGTGTCCAAGGTAACTTTATAGAACAGATACAGACCTGTGAGAGTTAGTGACGCGCGTACTAGCAGGAGTGACAAAGTCAGGTCTAAATGTTCGTATTTATGTGGAAGTTTTCCCAGCTGAGAAGGAGTGGGGAGCTGTCTAGTCCCCCCTCAGTGTGCAGACAAGGACATGAGGCGTGGGTGACTGACAGGCTTAGGAGGCGGGACTGCCCGTGGGTTCCAGGAAAAGTAGGGGAGTGTCCCCGGCACAAGTGACAAGTGGCTCTACCCCCATGACAGGCTGGAGGGACGTCCCTTCCCTCTGTGTTGCTGCTGCCAAACAGGGCCCTGCTCCTGTTAGGTGCACTGTCGGGGAGTCCAGCCTCAGGTCCCACCCTGCCCGCGGAGGAGAGCCATGTTCCCAGGGAACTGCTTTTCTCTTTCTTTTCTGTGTTGGTTGGTCTGTCTTGACAGGGCTATCTTTGCTCCTCACAGAGGGCAGGTCAGAATTTACCCCGGGGCAAAGGCTTCACCAGGCTTAAGCAAGAACTTACAAGTGATGTTCCTGTCCCCTAGTGGGAGACTGCAGGGGCAGAGGAGGGAAGACTACATTTCTTGGACAGCTTTGCCGAGTTGCAGAGTCACCTCTGCTGCTCGGGCTCCCTCTCCTGGTGCAGTTATGTCAGGTGCTTCCCACCATCCTCGCCACGCGTCCTCGCCACGCGTCCTCGCCATGCACGGTGTGGTGGCGACTTGTCAGCGGGAACATGCCCACAGGCATCTTATTTTGCAGGTGGATCTGGAATCAATTCTGCAGCCGCCTGGTGGGAAAGCTGAGCACTTCAGTGAAACAGCTGCCCTGCGAGCCTTCAGCCTGCACTGTCGGCTGAGCATCCACCTTCAGCACAAGGTGTGTCCCGTCTCCACCCCGGGCCAGAGCAAGAAGCACCTGGCCAAAGCCGCCCGTCACTAGGTTATCTTTTTGTCGTTGGACAGTTCTGCACAGAAGGAAAAGTTTACCTGTCTACTTTGGAAGACACCGGGTTTTGGTTAGAAAGCAAGGTCTTATCTTTTATTCATGATCAAGAGGAAGACTATCTGAAACGCCATCGGCTTATTTATCAGCAGATCATCCAGGTTAGCATTCTTCACACAGGCCTTCCTCCTTCCGGGCCTGTCAGGTGCTTCAGGACTACGTTTCCTGTTTTCAAGCGGTAACTTGAGATGGGGGTGTTGCTCTCAATACTTACATTGGCCTTTGAATGTCTACAGTTTATTCTTTTCAAAGCATAAACGCTGCATAATTTTAATGTAATTTTATGCATTACATGTGATAGGTGTTTACTAATGTTTATGGCATTACATAAAATGTAATTAGATTTCCTATGGAAACATGAGAGTTAATGTATCTTTATGGCAGTTCCTTTATGAAACATCTTTGGAGATGCCTGCTCTATGTGCTAACTGGCAGTCCATCCGCTGTGGGGAGCTTTGTGGGCTGGGCTACCTCTTTGCTTTCTCTGGACTTTGTTGGTGAGTCACGTCTGCACGTCTGTCTCTTACAGACCTACCTGACTGTGGGCAAAGATGTGGTGATGGTCGGCCTTGGCGATGGCAAGTTTCAGATACAGCTTTTACATTGGAGTCTCAGGATCATGCACACAGGTACCGCCATTTCGTAAAGGACTGGTTGGGACAGTTAATCAAAACCCGTCCCTCTCCCCCCCGTCACTGTGCTGGTCAGAGCTGTGGCTTTAAACAGACAGATACAGAACACGAACGAGCTCACACCAAAAAAGGGATTTACAGGCTGATGCAGCCAGGGAGTTCAGAGGTGTTTTTAGCATCAGACGTCAGTAACTCCAGTGTTTCTGATGAGGTCTTGGGGGAGTCTCCTGGCTGGGTTTGCCCATTGTTGGGTGGCTTTGCTGTGTGTGGCTGGACATTGGCCTGGCCGCCAAGCCGTCTGCTCCTCCCTGTTCTCCAAGGCAAGGTCACAGAGTGCTCGTCATCTGCCCGGCCACATGGGGCTGTGAGTCGGTTGTTTCATGCCCCCCAGGACCACTGGGAAGTCGCCGTTTCCCCAGGGACTGGTGCACCTAGGAACGTATACCCACACTGACTATGTACTCAGTACTAAGTGAAGTGTGTTCAGTGGATGAACGAGGGGCCAGCCACCTGGGCCTGGGCCTACCGATGGTCTGGGTCATTCGCCTGTGGGTTCCAGGGCCGAATTCTCACAGCCCCGTCACCTTATAGCGGGAGGAGTGGGGCTGTGGTCAGAGTCAGGTTCAGGGGAGTGCTACTGGGCTGTGACCCCCACCCCACAGCCTGGGGAGCCATGTCCTGTGTGGACTGGCTGTGAACTTCTCCCTGTGCACCGATGCTACACATGCTTCCTCCTGAGATCTGTGGAAACTTGGGAATTGGCTTCTCAGTTTCTCTAAGCCTAAGTATTACTGGAAATATAGAAATGAGGTTATCATGTAACAAATTCAATATTGTGTTTTGAAAATTAGATTCAGTGAGTCTGTAACTCAGTCGACATTAGCTGCATGAGTCTTGACCCCATGCTGCGGACCCTGTCCTGCAGGGCCTTGTCCTCGTGCCTCCTCCACTGAGGTTGATGCTCGAGCTGCAAGGCCACTCTGCTGTTCCAAGCATGTTTCCTTAGATGAACCTGAATGACAGAGTATACATTGTGTGTTTAAAATAGCCAAACTTAAAGACTAAATATTAAGTAGGACAAATATTATTGCTTTTAAGTTTAAAATTTCTTTTATTGATTTGAGAGAAAGAGAGAGAAACATGGATCTGAGAAAAGAAACATTAATCGGCTGCCTTGCACATGCACCCAGTATGGGATCGAACCCGAAACCTGGTATGTGCCCTGACTGAAATCGAACCCACCACCTTGTAGTGTACAGGATGACTCTCCAACTAACTGAGCCATCTGGCCAGGGCCAAATGTTATTGCTTCTAAAGTTTGGGTGTTTTTTTTTCTTTTTTTAATCCTTTATAACTCGTATTTTCTATTGTGAAAATAGCATTTTAACCTTATGCTTAATCATTGAAACACTAAAAAAAAATTTTACGTTTTTCAAACTTTTTTTTCACTTAGGAATTATTTTAAAGCACCGAATCTATTTTTAGTATTCATAAAATTTACTTTTCTGAGGCATTAACAAGAATTTTAGGCTGTGTATAAAGAGTAATTACAGGTAAATAGCAGGTACATTATAATCAAGGCACTTATCAAATTGTCTTTGTTCTTTTTAAGTTTCAATAAAGGTCAGTTCTTTTTTTTTTTTTTTTAAAGAACTTTAGATCCTCCAGTGTTGCCAGTTTCACTATGAAGAGGTGTGTATTCCCCCAAACAAAGCCCTAGTTTAGCAATTTTCAAATGGTGTACCAAAATAATTTTTAGAACATGACTATTAAGTCAGGGGCACTGACCTCTTTTCCCTTAGATTGTCGAATTAAAAAAAATGACAACAGCCAACACAACAATAGACATCTAGTGTGAATTAATAAAAATTATACCTATTTTTATTTTTGATGGGCAAAAAAATCATATTTTTTGGTGTGCCGCAGAATTTTAGTAATTATTTTGTGTGCCAGGGGATGCAAAAGGTTGGAAATCGCTGCTCTGAGCTACTGATGTGACTTCTGATCAACTGAAATGGTATTTGTACTTGAGCAAAGATTCTTACTTATCAGGATTGCCCAGAGGTGAGTCAGCTCTGTGGTCATTCCTGCAGTCCTGTCACAAGTGGCACTGTGCTGAGCAGTTTAGCTGTTCACTGAATTAATGAAATATTTTAATTAAAAAAAAAAAAAAGTAACCCGCCTGGCCGGTGTGGTTCAGTGGTTGAGTGTTGACCCATGAAGCAGGAGGTCACGGCTCAAAAATTCCCTATTGGGGCACATGCCCGGGTTGCGGGCTCAATCCCCATATCAGGGCATGCAGGAGGCAGCTGATCAATGATTCTCATCACTGAAGTTTCTATCCCTCTCCCTCTCCCTTCCTCTCTCTGAAATCAATTTTTAAAAAAACAACAACAAACATTTGAAAAAAGACACCAGTCACCCAAATATCCTAATATATAAAATCCCTGGGTCCGTCACGACCGGAGGCTCGACCAACCGGAAGTCAGTCCTGCAGTCAGCACTGGGTTGCTGTGGCGACCCAGCTCTGACTGCTGGTGCTGCAGGCACGGTGACCCAGCACTGACTGCTGAGGGGGCTGTGAATCAGGCCCGGAGAGAGGCCTGAAGAGAGAAGCTGGGACTGATCTGTAGCCTCTGTGGCAGCTATTGATCAGCACTTGCCTCTCTCCAGCAGCGGCGCCTCCATTTCTCTCCAGGTCTTCACCAGGGCTGCTGATCAGCCCCGCCTTTTTGATCAGGCCCTGTTGATAGGCCCAGAGATGCTGACTGGCATAGAAACCGACCAATCAGAACCAAATCTGAGTGAGATATGAGGAGCCAATGGCTGCCTAGGAGGCAGAGCTTTTGACGCTGACTGGCATAGAAACCTACCAATCAGAACCTAATCTGGGTGTACTGTGGAGGAGCCAATGGCTGCCTAGGAGGTAGAGCTTTTGACGCTGACTGGTATAGAAACCGACCAATCATAACCAAATTGGCCAGCAGAGGAGGGCAGTTGGGGGTGAGATCAGGCTGGCAGGTGAGGGCAGTTAGGAGCGATCAGGCTGGCAAGAGAGCAGTTAGGGGTTAATCAGGCTGGTCGGGGAGCGGTTAGGGGGTGATCAGGTTGGCAGGCAGAAGCGGTTAGGGGCAATCAGGCAGGCAGGCAGGCGAGCAGTTAGGAGCCAGCAGTCCCACAGGGACCGGGCCTAAACCGGCAGTCGGACGTCCCCCGAGGGCCAGATTGGAAGAGGGGCAGGCCGGGCTGAGGGACCCCCCCCCCCCCGCACAAATTTCGTGCACTGGACCTCTAGTTACTAATAATTAAGCATGGCTTTCTCCAGGCAGCAGTGTGTCTTCCAGAAGAGATGTCCAGATGTGGAAGTCCGAGCTCACAGAATCACAGGGCCTTCTGCAGTGACACAGCATGTGTGTTTCTGAAACAGCCTGCATCCTCCTGCAGTTAGGCAGTGACAGTGATGGGCTGTGGGGCAGCATGAGAAATGACAGTCCTGCAAAAATAGCGCAGCGGGAGAGGAAGGAAGGCTGTCTTTCTAGTAAAAGTTACAGCAAACACACAGCATTGTCTTACATGGAAGGGGAAGGGCAGGAGTGATGGCGACCATGGCCCTGTGTGGAGTTGACTATGCCAGGAGGACCAGGTGTGTCTGAGCTCTAGGCTGCTGGTAACCAAACTCACAGTCAGGCTCATGCGCCCTGCCTAGCAGTGGCCTGAGTGGTGCCCTGCAGGGCAGCAGGGGCGTCCTGTGTCTTCTGTCGCCCACACTGTGAATTCTGGCTATCTCCAGGACTTTGTCCTATTTACTGAACTGCTGTCTATGTGTATTTGGTTCTAAGGCATATACTGCTTGAATATAATGAAATCACTTTGAATTAAATTTGTAACTTTTCAGGTTTCTGTCAGTAATTGAAGGTATGAGTTATGTGTGTGGCCGTTCCCCACGCCCCAGGACTGCAATGGCTCTACGGACAGACCCTCCTGTTCTCAGGGCCCTGTAATCTCGCACACCGGCCACTTCTGAGCTGTTTGTATTTCATTTGAGAGCCTCAGTGCTCCCTTCTCGTCTGTTCCCTGGACTGACTGACGGGCGTGGAAAGAGTGTGTCCCTTGCCTCCTTTTATTTATCTTTTAACCCTCACCCGAGGATATTCTCCCATTGATTTTAGAGAGAGTGGAAGAGAGAGAAAGAAAAAAATATCAATGTGAGAGAAACACATCCTCTGGTTGCCTCCTGCATGAGTCCTGACCAGGCCCGGGCCGGGGAGGAGCCTGCAACCGAGGTACGTGCCTTTGACCGGAATCAAACCTGGGACCCTTTGGTCTGCAGGCCAACGCTCAATCCACTGAGCAAAACCAGCTAGGGCCCTTGCCTCCTTTTAAATAAAAGAGGTTAGTTTCTTGAAAGTTTCTACTATATTCACAAAGATTTTAGAAACTTTGTTGATTCTGGTAGTGCCAGAGAGACTTCTTGAACACAATTGTTTCTTATACCTACTTTAGCAGATAGTAGCTTCTTACCTGTCTCAAGTAGAGCTTACAGTATCTAAAATGGAGGTAAATTCAAGATCTCTAGGGTGTGCTGCAGGATTAGGCGAACACTTGGAAAACATTTTCCCAAATCAACATTGCACAGTGAAGTGATTCAGAAGAGAAAGACAACCAATACACTACAGGTGTTAGAAATTTAACAGTTGGCCTGCGAGAGTGCCGTCAGTCATATTTTGAAAGCTTGTGGGCCATCGTCTCAGACTTGTACTGTGGACCTGGTACTGATTGGGTGTCACTGTTAGGGGAGAAATAAGACACATTCTCTAACCAGGTATCCAAGGCACACCTGCCTATGTGTGCAGTGAGCACGGTTCTCGGTGCCTGAGTCAGCGATACTGTTCTTGAAGGTATTGGTCTTACTGGTATCTTTAAAGGAACAAGTTCCATCTATTGAAATTTAGATTAATCTGATTAACCTGCTATTGGCTTACTAGGGACAACTTCTTTAAAGTCACCATAATACACAAGTATTAAGTAAGAATGCGTTATGTTTTCAACTAAATTATGTGATTAGATAACTGATTTTTCCAATTTTCTTTCTAGTGAAGGGATTCTTTTATGTTTCATTGCTTCTTGGCATTCTGAAAGAGGTAACTGAAAGTTCCTTAAAGCAGAAAACAGATTCGGACGAAGAAGTTGCAACGTTGTTTGATATGGTCCAGAAAGTCTTTCAGAAACTGTTGGAGTGTATGGCCTGGAGCTTTAAGAAGAAACCGGAAGAAGGCCTGCGGGTACTCACGTCTTCACAGGGTGGGGTGGTTAGACATCAGGTGGACCTGCTGAGCTGGCGGGAAGGGGCATCTGCTCTCCTGCAGGCTGTGAGCACTTGCTGTCACTGGACTGCTGGGTTAGGTGCCGTGTGGCGGAGGAGGTAGTGCTCGCTGCCACCTTAGGTGTACTTGCCACCCATCACAGATTAGCATGGCGCACTCTGGTATGTGGTGTGAGCCAGGTTTGACTGTCAGCTTGGGTACAGGTGTTCCTGTGTTGAGGGCACAGGCCAGCAGTGAGAGCTCACCTGCCATTCCCTGTAGATGATAAGACTTTTTCTGGTAAAATGCTAAATTCCACCTTAGCTCCCCTCTCTTGCAGCTCATACTCCTTTGGCTGTGAGAGGCCCGAGCTGGCAGGGCCGGCAGCTCCCTTTGCTGATTGGGTGCTGAGTGGCCTGGAGCCAGGTTTGCATTGCTCCCAGAGTCCTGTTGTCATGGAGAGCGCCTTGTTTTTCTAAGTGCAGTAGTGGCTAAAAACATGGATGAGCTACTTTTTTTTTTTTAATCCTCACCAGAGGTATTTTTCCATTGATTTCTAGATAGAGATGGAAAGGAGTGGGGGAGAGAGAAACATCTACATGAGAGACCTGCACATTGGTTGGCTCCTGCACGCACCCCTACTGAGGACCGGGAGTCAAACCTGAGACCCTTTGGTCTGAGGGCCAGCACTCTACCCACTGAGCCCACTGGCCAAGACTGAGCTACTTTTTAATGAAGATTTAAAAAATGTTTACGTGGGAGGGCGTTTATGAAATGTTGAAACTTCCAGTTTCGTTCTGGTCCCAGCTGAGAGAGGTAACTGAAGGTTGGTGGCGATATTTTCTCTAGCCTGGTATTTATTTGAGTTACATTGAAAGGTTTCTGTTTTTGATGAGTTGGTTCTAGTGTCGGTTGTCTGTGTAGTGTGATGTGTGGTAAGACTTTCCACATTCTCACCGAGCCTGTGACCATGGCTGAGCAGCTTCATCCGAGCACATAGCTGATGTTGCGTTCAATGTCAGTGATGTTTCTTCACCTTTTCTTTCTTTCTTTTTCTTTTTCTTTTTCTTTTTTTTAAATATATCTTTGTTGATTTCAGAGAGGAAGGGAGAGGGACAGAAAGATAGAAACATCAATGATGAGAGAGAATCACTGATTGGCTGCCTCCTGCACATCCCCTACTGGGGATCAAGTCCACAACCCAGGCATGAGCACCCAACCAGAATCGAACCCGGGACCCTTCAGTCCGCAGGCTGATGCTCTATCCACTGAGCCAAACCAGCCAGGGCCACCTTTTCTTTTTTCTCTTTTGATATTATTGATACTTTTGTTCTTGGAGGTTTTTTCTCTGTTTTGGGGCAAACAATGGCAGGCAGATAATTGCTAATTGCGAGTGGGCTTCTTCCTGGTCTGTCGTCTTCTGGTTGCGAACTTAGCGATGTGAGTCAGCAGCCAGAAGGAGAGGCGGGTGGACAAAGGGCAGGCGGGGTGGG
>NW_005355204.1:1337375-1353675 GCF_000412655.1 Myotis brandtii | reverse complement strand
GGCTCCCCTGGAAGGGCCTATTCTCTAATCACCGAACTGCCGATGTGCTTTCTCCGTAGCTCCTGCACTCTGTTCAGACCCCTCTGCATGAGTTTATAACAACAGTGCAGTCTTGGCACGTGGGCACACCCGTTCACCGCGGCGTGCTTTCCACGCTGATGGCGGCGTCTGTCGTTGAAATAAGTCACCAGCTGCGAAAGGTGAAGCCCATGGTTCTGAGACTTCTGTGTTTCTTGTTGACTATACCAGGTGCTCTTTTCTGCCAGCAGCACATTTTATGTTTTAACTAGAAGCCAGGTGCACAAAAATTTGTGCACTCAGGGGGGGTCACTCAGCCCGACCTGTGCCCTCTCAGAGTCTGGGACTCCTCGGGGGATGACCACCTGCTGGCTTAGGCCTGCTCCCCGGGGGATTGGGCCTAAGCTGGCAATCAGACATCCCACTGGCAGCCAGGCAGCCCTTGGGGGATGTCCACTTGCCAGCGGGGAGCAGACCTAAGCTGCAGTCGGACATCCTTAGCACTGCTGAGGAGGCAGGAGAGGCTCCCACCACCACCGCTGTACTGATGGCTTGTGGCTGAGCAGAGCTCCCCCATATGGGAATGCACTGACCACCAGAGGGCAACTCCTGCATTGAGTGTCTGCCCCCTGGTGGTCAGTGTGTGTCATAGTGACCAGTCATTCCCAGTCTTTCTGCTGTTAGGGTCAGTTTGTATATTACCCTTTTACTATATAGGAGAGAGGCCTGGTGCATGGGTGGGGGCCGGCTGGTTTGCCCTGAAGGGTGTCCCGGATCAGGGTGGGGGTCCCGCTGGGGTGCCTGGCCAGCCTGGGTAAGGGGCTGATGTCTGTTTGCAGCTGGTCACACCCCCTTCAGGGTGGGGGTCCCCACTGGGGTGCCTGGCCAGTCTGGGTGAGGGGCTGAGGGCTGTTTTCAGGCTGGCCGGCAACTGAAGCTCCCAGCCTCTCCTTTTTTTTCTTTTTCTTTTTCTTTTTTATTCTGGGATTTATTTACCTTCTACAATTGAAACTTTGTTGCCGTCACTGGAGCTGAGAGCCAGCTCCTGCTCGCTCCAGCTCTGTGGCCACGGCCTGCTGAAAGAAGGTATCTGGGGTTTGTTTAGCTTCTATAATTGAAACTTTGTTGCTTTCAGTGGAGCTTAGAGCCGGGCCGCGGCAGGTGGGGAACCTTGGCTTCCTCCATCACTGGAGTAAGCAAGCCTCCTGCTCGCTTCAGCTGCGTGGCTGCCGGCCGCCATCTTGGTTGGGTTAATTTGCATATCACACTGATTAGCCAATGGGAGGCATAGCGAAGGTACGGTCAATTACCATGTTTGTCTATTATTAGATAGGATAAGTATTTTTAAGAGCTCACACTTTAGTGGGGGGTTTGCTTCTCCAGCTCTTGGACCGTGAAGGTAGGATATTGTCTTTCTTGATTATAACCAAGGTATTCCTTTGGGAAGGGGAGGGAGGGAGGGAGGAAGAGAGAGAGAGAGAACGAGAACATTGATGTGAAAGAGATATTGACTGGTTGCCTCCTGCATGCACCCTAAGGGGCGGGGAGCAAACCTGCAACCCAGTACATGCCCTTGACCGGGAATTGAACCCGAGATCCTTCAGTGTCTGGGCCGACGCTCTAACCACTGAACCACCAGTCAGGGCAAGCTGATACATTTCTTAAGATTCCTTTCTGCTGATGAGGCCAAAGTCATGGTTGGTGGTGAGCAGGTGCCGGACTCCTGGACATGGTTGGAGTAGTGCACAGGTGCCCCTGACTTTTCTTTTCTAAGCACAGGAAATGCAAGCTCTGGCAGCAGCCTGGACACATGATGATTCGTTTCTACTCTTGCAATAGGCTGTTTTATGTAATTAGCCTGTGTGCTGAGAGATTGACATAATCAGGGTGATAATTTAACTCAAAACAAAAAGTGCTGTTTTTCCGCGTGGAATTGGTGGTGTTGAGGAAGGGCACGAACAGGGACTTGAGAAGATAGGCTTTCTCAGCCACAGAAGGTGGGATCTGATAGGCAACACCATTGTATATGAATGTAGACATATGGCATGTAATCTTGTATTATAAGATCATGAATTTTAAAAAAGTTAACTAAATTTTAAAACATTAATAGAATTTAAGGCCTTCCTTAAAACTTGAAAGGAAGTCATACATAGAATAAGAACTACAACTTATTTCCTCCAGTGCTGAGTAGCTAACAGTGATAAAGAAATCAGTGACTGGCCAGGTTTGGCCCACCCTCTGCTTTTGTAAATAAAGTTATTTTGGAGAACAACCACCCCATTCTTGACCTATTTTCTGTGGCTGCTTTGTGCTACAAGAACAGAGGTGAGTAGGTGTGAAGATGGTTTTGCCCACAAAGCTGAAAATAATTTACTACTTATCTACTACTTTAGAGAAGGCGTTTACGGACCTCTGCCCTGTGCCCCCACTGATTTTGTCCATCTGCCTGTCCTCAGTGAAGGTCAGCGCTGTGGACTTCCCCTCCGTGTGTCCGGGAGCTTGGTCACACCACGCATGCACCCTAAGGCTCATCTTGAGGGATTTGTCTCGGTCTCTGCAGCAGCATCACACAAGTCTGGGCCCTGCTGTTTCTCATTCCACACCATAGATACCACATGGGGGTCTTTTTTTCCCATCCAATCTTATAATCTCTGCCTTTAAGTTGGGTTGCTTAATTCATTGACTTTAATGGAGTTACATATATGCTTGGGTGTAAGTTGACCATTTTGATGTTTATTAGTCCCCCTTTTTTCCCTCCTTTCCTGCTATTTGTACGGTTCTGTCTCCTCTGTTGAGTTTACATTATCACTTGTGTGTAATATTTTGCAGTTGCTCTGCATTTTGCTGCCCCTGCACTACAGTGTCCTCCGACCAGGCTGGTCATCCTTGTAGATCTGGGTGTGCTCAAATCTCCAGACATGTGTTTATGTTAACCAGTCATTTGTGTCATTGTATGCGAAATGCATTTACAGCATTTAAGATGTAATGTATTTTCATGAGAAACAGTGCTATTTCATATGTAAGAGTATCTGTAGAGGAACCCTGGGAGGCTTGTCAGGAGTGCTGTCTGGTTGTGCCGGAGTGAAATTCCCTAAGGCAGCCTTGAAATAGGGTAAGATAATGGCGATTGACGTGGGGCAGGTGGGCGTGTGCACGCGTCACCTGCAGGGGCCTGGATCGAGACTTCCCCAGGGCCATGTGCACAGAGAGCTCACCACCAGGAATGGGTGACTTTAAATGAAAGGTGCTGATGGAGGCCAGAGGTCCAGACCCGAGGTCCTCACTGCTCCTCCAGAGGACATTGGCCACGTCTGCACATTTTTATTTTCACAGCCAGGGAGAGCTGCTGGGTGGAGGCCAGAGGTGCTTCTCAGGGCCTGTGGGGTACAGGGCACCCATAAGAAGGAATTCACTAGCCCAAAATGTTAATAATTTTGAAATGGAGAAAACCAGATCTGTACTAATAAGAACATGTGTTAAATTTTCCCAGCATAAAACATTTACAGAAGGTAAATTAGAGATGACTGACAAAAGGCTTGTTGAGTGATATTATCTTTTTCTTTGCTCTAACTAAAGACATGTATATAAAAATAGATTAGTCAAGGTTCTTGTAGAAATTTCAACAATTAATAAAGTCGTTCTTTTGAGTTTCTGGAAAGCCTTTCTCAAGTTGAAGATAACCCAAAGCTGTGTAAAATAAGTTATGTCTCAGTCTCAACTGATAAATTACTGACTCCAAACTTTTTTTTTAGGTTTCTGATGTAGAAGAGCTTTCCCCTCCAGAGTATCTGTCAGACCTGCCCCCATTTTCAAGGTGTTTAATAGGAATAATCATAAAATCTCCGAATGTGGTCAGGTAATCATTTTCACTGTCTGATACTCTTCCCACGGCTGTGGCTCAGCTGGCTGTGCTGTTCCTTTCACTCTCAGAATTTCTCAGAACTGCCCTCTTTCTTTGACAGAAACATAGATTTTTCTCCCATTTTATCAGTGATTAAAGATATTTACATTAGATTATACATTATATTTACACTAGAGGCCCAATGCACGAATTTGTGCATGGGTGGGATTCCTTGGCATGGCCAGCGATCCAGGCCGATCGGGGCCAGCCGGCCAGGGGGAGGGACCGCAGGAGGTTGGCTGTGGGAGCGCACTGACCACCAGGTGGCAGCTCCTGCGTTGAGCATCTGCCCCTGGTGTCAGTGCACGTCAGAGCGACTGGTCGACCGGTCATTCGGTCGACCAGTGGTAATGGTGCTTAGGCTTTTATATATATAGACTACACTGAAACACATTATACTGTACACTTGTATAGTATACTAATACATTGTAAATATTACATAAAATATCTACATTATACTTACAGACCCATTTTGGGGCTGTATAAGTATATATAAAGTAGAATTTCTCTAACTTTCTGTAAAATATATTCATCCAAATCTGGTTGTGCTTCTCATAACTAAAATTCAGTTAGAGGGAGACATTTAGAATGTTAATGTGTTTTATAAAATGCTTGTTCCTGTGGGTGAGGCATCAACGTGGCTTCCGCTCGTCAGAACACACCTGCATATTTCTCCAGCCACTTCATTCACCTGATGCCCTAGGCTTGGCACATACAAGACTGAAGGGTTAAAGAAAGAATAGTTTTGCAGGTGCCTGATACCTGTGAAACTTGAATAGCAGATCAGTTCAGTGAGAAATTTAAAAAGCATCGTTTTTAGCAGCTGTGAATTACCTTTCAGAAACATACTAAGTTTTGTGGTGTGTATTGGGGCATACAGAGTAGCTTCCTTCACTTCACCAGAAGACCCATTCTGATGGAGTGTCTCACCTGTGGGATTGGCATACCAGAGTGAAAGTGTGGGAACTAGAATTCACAGTGGTTAATGAATCTTACCTGTATTTGTCTTTCTACCAAGTATTAGGGTGCATGCTGTCAAGTAATTTCAGATGTTTGTTTTTTGCAGGTCATTTTTAGATGAGTTAAAGGTGTGTGTTAATTCTGACGATATTGAAGGAATTGTGTGTCTCACGGCTGTTATGCATATTATTTTGGTTATCAATAAAGGTTGGTTAAATTTCTATCACTTTGTTTGGGCTGTTGCTGTCCCTATCTTAGAACTGTTCTGGAACTTCTAGGAACTCAGCTCCCGTGTTCCATGATCCCCTGCTCTGACACTTATCTGCCCAGCTCCCTCTACTTGGCTGAGCCTGCACTGGGGGTAACCTGCTGGCCTGAGCTTCTTTTTTTAAAAAATATTTTATTGATTTTTTACAGAGGGGAAGGGAGAGGGATACAGAGTTAGAAACATCAATGAGAGAGAAACATCGACCAGCTGCCTCCTGCACACCCTCCACTGGGGATGTGCCCGCAACCAAGATACATTCCCTTGACTGGAATTGAACCCGGGACCCTTCAGTCCGCAAGCCGAACCTCTGTCCACTGAGCCAAACCGATCAGGGCTGGCCTGAGCTTCTTAATGCACTTCCTGTCCCCATCACCTTTCCCCCCTGGACCCAGTACGTATCGCTCCTGTGCCTCAGAATTGAATTTATTTGGTTTGTCATATATTACCTACTAGAGGCCCAGTGCACGAATTTGTGCACCAATGGGGTCCCTCGGCCTTGCCTGTGGGATCGGGCTGAAACCAGCTCTCTGACATCCCCCAAGTTGTCCCAGATTGTGAGAGGACACATGCCAGGCCGAGGGACCCCCTAGTGCACGATTGGGGCTGGGGAGGGATGCGGAAGGTTGGCCAGCTGGGGAGGGACCAGGGGAGGGCTCCAGGGCATGTCCAGCCCGTCTTGCTCAGTCCCAATTGACTGTACCAGTCGGAGGATCTGCCACCTGGTGATCAGTGCACATCATAGCAACTGGTCGACTGGTTGACTGTCTGCCCCCTGGTGGTCAGTGCATGTCATAGCGAACGGTTGAGTGGCCTTAGCATATCATTAGCACATTACACTTTGATTGGTTGAACGGCTGACCGGTCTATCGGGCACTTAGCATATTAGGTATTTATTATATAGGCTGTTTAAAAATCCGAATATATTTTGCTAATGATGGTATGTTTTGGTGTTAATATTGAATGTATCTGCTAAATGCTTAAGCCTTAGCTTTGCCTGTTGTGACTGTCCCAGCCAATTGCAATAGTACTGGGAAATGCCTGGAGCTGCCCTAAAGTGCTTCCCTCAGTGTACACTACAGTAACACCCTGCAGTGCATTACCGTTAACTTTCTATGTTTTTGTTCAGTTTTAATAATGTCAAAATTATTAGATAACATGTTATATCTAGAGAGTGCTCCTAGGACGATCTCCCCCATAAGCCCGAGTCTGCAGTCTTATGATAATGCTCGGTAACTGGTTTGCCCGAGGCCAGGCATCAGAAAAGCCTCCCCTAAGGGAGTGTCCCTAGTTGAGTTCTGCAGGTCGAGGGGACCTGCTCTGTGTGGAGGGTGTGAGAATGGAGTTGGGTTTCTGATGAGCACCTAGGACTTCATAGGTACTGAAGTATTTGCCAAGCCGGTGGTGACGCTGCAGTGTGGTAGTTGTCATTCTCACGGAGGCACAGGTGGGCACGCACTCCCTGGTGGACAGACTCCTGGGTCACCTTCATCGGAGCTCTCTCTGCCTCAGAGCTGCGGGGAGCTTCGTCAGCATTGGACCCTCACTTCCTGTGGGGGGTCAATAAGTGGGCCAGCGCTAGGGGGTGGTGGGTGCTCAGTCGTGTTGAAATGGTGCCTGCATTGATGGCAGACATATTTGTCTTTAACATACTTACAGGTAAGCATAGAAGTTCCAAAGTGAAGGATGTTGCAGCTGCCGTTCACAGAAAACTGCAGACCTTCATGGAGATTACTTTGGAGGAGGACAGCAAGGAGAGGTAAAGCTCGGTCTGCGGCGGGCGGCCATCTGGAAAGTGCTGGTTGTTCCGCAGGTGCTTTTTACATCACGTGGTCCCTCTGCCCACAGCCAGGGGGTTAGGAAACGGGATTGTAAAGATAGAAACATTTTGTTGGCAAAACCCTTGGAACATATGTTTAATTGATTTCTATGTCTGTCTGCAAAAACAAAAAACTTTATTTGCCAAATATTGCTCTAGAAAAGTGTATATGAACTTATTTTGTAGATTATTATTTTTTTATAAGAAAGTTCATTTTTTAAAAATATATTTTATTTTTTACAGAGAGGAAAGGAGAGGAATAGAGAGTTAGAAACATCCATGAGAGAGAAACATGGATCAGCTGCCTCCTGCACACCTCCTACTGGGGATGTGCCCACAACCAAGGTACATGCCCTTGACGGGAATCGAACCTGGGACCCTTCAGTCCGCGGGCTGACGGTCTATCCACTGAACCACACCAGTTAGGGCTATAGATTATTTTTGATGGTTTGCTTTGCCTTTGAAGCCATGGGCATGCTAGGCTATACTGTGCTGGCACGGGTGCTGGCAGTGACCTGCCGATGCTCCTAGGAATTGTGTGGACTCTCAGATCAGCCACAGAAACCATGTTTTTCCTGTTGTTTTGTGAACTTAAGTTTACAGAGCTCTGCACTAGGTAATCAGTTTTGTACATGCCTGGGAAAGTAGCCATTTTCTCCTTTGGAGAAAAACTTTCAAAATCCTGACTTGCTCATGAATGAGCAAAGACAGTTTTGTTTCCCCTCCCAGTCTGTATACCTCTCTTGCCCTTTCCTGCCTGACTGCATTAGCCAAGGCTTTGGGTCACACGCTGAAAAGGGTGGCAAGAGGGCACCTCCCTGCCTTGTTCCTCTCTGAGTCTGAAAGCTTCTACTTTCTCAGAATTGGGTGTGATGAGAAGCCGAGGGTTTTTATACACGCTCTTTATCAGGTTGATGAGCTCCGCTCATGAGTTTTCCATATGAGTGATGGGTGCTGGATTTTTTAGTAGTTTTTTCTGCGTGTATTGATATGACCATGTGATATTCTTCTTAGCCTGTTGATGTGATGGATGACAATTGATTTTCATGTGTTGAAACATGCTTCTGTCATCACCAATAGTGTGGATAATTAAAAACTATGCATAAATAAGACAGCTCTTTAATAAAAACATACATTGTTTCTTATATCGTTTTCTCCGAAAATTATTGCCTGCCTCGCTGTGGCTGTGGCTGTGGCTGTGGGGTGTTCTCCATCACAAGGGCACAGCCCGTGGGCAGTGGGACCCCCTCCCCCGTGGCTGTGGCTGTGGGGTGTTCTCCATCATGAGGGCACAGCCCGTGGGCAGTAGGACCCCCCTGTGGCTGTGGCTGTGGGGTGTTCTCCCTCACGTGAGCACAGCCCCTCGTAGTGGGGTTGCAGGGAGGCAGGTTGTGAAGACTCACTCGGCTTCCGCCTGTGCTTAAAGACGTTTAGACTCGGGTCAAGTGTCTTGACCCACAGGAGAAGCCTGGCCCAGGGTTTAATTTGTCTGAGGTTTGCCCCTGTCCCTTCCAGCTCTAACATTCCACATTTCATTCATTTTGTTCTTTAATATCCCTATTTCTTTGGGGTACCTAGTATAGTGAGCCTTTCCCCAGGCATTAGGAGAGTGAGTAAAATAGAGCTGAATGTTTTCAGTCCGAGGCTCCTTAAGAGTCAGGAGACAGACAGCCTGGGTTCGAACCCAAACTCTGCCCTTATCTGCGGTTTGTCTTGGGCCCGCCGGCCCTGGGTACCTCACTTAGGACAGGAGCATGTGCGATGCCAGCGGTCTGTGTGTGCTGGCTCCGTCTCAGTCCCAGGGTGACGCAGTCATGTCTGTGCTAGTCTAGACGTAGGTCAGCTTGAGTGGCTGATGCCTAGAGTTAATCAGCTCTCCTGCCAAGGTGGCTGAGTGCTTTTCCCTCTGGCCTTTTAAGGCCATGCTCACGTAAGGAGACAGTATTTTGAGTAAGTGGAGTGTTGGTGACTTGGTGTGTCCTGTGTCCCTGTCTCAGCTCCTGGGGGTGAGAGAGGGTGCTTTTCTCTCCCAGGCCACCAGGAACTTGGGTCTGGCTAACACTGGCCCTCGTGACTGTCCTGGTCGCTCTAAACCAGCGGTTCTCAACCTGTGGGTCGCGACCCCTTTGGGGGATTGAACGACCCTTTCACAGGGGTCGCCTAAGACCATCGGAAAACACATATATAATTACATATTGTTTTTGTGGTTAATCACTATGCTTTAATTATGTTCAATTTTTAACAATGAAATTGGGGGTCACCACCACATGAGGAACTGTATTAAAGGGTCGCGGCGTTAGGAAGGTTGAGAACCACTGCTCTAGACCCTAAAGAGCTGACCTGGGTGGGGGGCGCTATCTTTTCTGTCACCGGGGCTGGAGGCCTTGGAGAGCTGAGGGGGCATCGGAGTGTTCTGGTGTTTCTTTTGGGGGCCAAGAGCCTGCTCACTGCTGTGGCGGCAGCTTCCATGGCCTGCGCCTCTCACATCCACCGTCTGTTTCCACCTGAGTGTCCACAGGACACAGACAAGAACCACCACACATGGGGTGGCCCAGCAGTTAGAGAGGAACAGTTAGAGCCCACAAAGCATAGCAATGCAGCACTCAGGAGAGACGTCACTGCTGAGTTCAGACTCCAGATGGGCAGAGGGAGCACGTCAGAGGGATATGTCAGAACAGATACTGATGAAAAGTTATAGGGACAAAGGCAGACCAAGAGAATAGACCCAAGACAGGCAGTGATTTAATAAATGATAGGAAAATGTGTAATTTTAAAAATTTTGTTGTTTCACTAAATTCTGGATGGGATTGATGACAAAAAATCACATCCAAGTGTTAGTAAAAATTCCTGAATTCCAGGGATAAAGAGAGAATTTTAAAATGTTTCTAGATTTGTGCTGGCCCCTATGCCGGCCACTCATCCCTTGTGGACACTGAGGACTCAGAACGGGAGTCAGCTGAGCTGAGCGGGGCATGGCATGGAGTGCACACCGAGGCCTGGAGACAGCATGGCCCTGATTGTGCAGTTGTCAGCAGTGAAGCGGGGGAAGGAGGGAGGGAGAGAAACTTTGATATGAGAGACACATCAATTGGTTGCCTCCTGCACGTGCCCCAACCAGGGCCGGGGATCGAACCTGCAATCCAGGTACAAGCCCTTGACCAGGAATCAAACCTGGACCCCTCGATGCTCTGGCAAGCTCTCTAACCACTGACCCGCACTGGCCAGGGCTGTCAGCAGTGTTTTTATATTGATAGTGGATTGCTGTCTTTTGGGTGTATTGGGCTAAATAAAACATTAAAATGCACTTCACCTGACTCTTTTGACCTCTTACTGTAGCTACTAGAAAGTGCAGTTACACATGTGCTTGCACTGATACTAGAAGGGCTGTTTTCGGGCCATGTGGTGGGTCATCTCCACAGGGAGCAGCATGTGGGGCTCTAGCTCAGGAGACGTCATTTGGGGTAAAGATCGATATCAGTGTCTAGGCAGGAACTGAGAGCTTAGCTGGCTCGTGCACCCTCTGGGGGAGTGCCGGACCCTGGTGGCATTTGGGCAGCGAGAAGGACGGGAGTGTCTTTTGGCTCGGAGAGGGGGTGCACCTGGCATGTGCGCGCTGCCCCGTCGGCTCTAGACCTGGAATTGACTGTGGTGGTCTCTCCAGGGCCTCCAGCCCCGGTGACAGAAAAGATAGCGCCCCCTCACCCCCCACCCAGATCAGCTCTTTAGGGTCTAGACCAGTGATGGCGAACCTATGACACCTCTGACACGCGAACTCATTTTTTTGGTTGATTTTTCTTTGTTAAATGGCATTTAAATATATAAAATAAATATCAAAAATATAAGTCTTTGTTTTACTATGGTTGCAAAGATCAAAAAATTTCTATATGTGACACGGCACCAGAGTTAAGTTAGGGTTTTTCAAAATGCTGACACGCCGAGCTCAAAAGGTTCGCCATCACTGGTCTAGAGACCAGGACAGTCACGAGGGACCCTGCAGGGCTTAGGTGAGGTCCAGCCCACATCGGCTGGGTGGGGCAGGCAGGGAGGGGAGGAGGCACGGCGAGGCCTGTCTACAGGTCTCAGGTGACTGAGCCAGTGGCTGCCATGTGGTAGTGCATCCCCCTGTCCTTGTTCCTGTGTAGAAGGGAAAGCTCAGGATGCAGGTGCTAGAGGGGACGTGCACCCATGTGGTGGAGTCCGCTGAGTACCGAGTCATGGGCAGAGCCTCCCACACGCGAGCACCGTCAGGGAGGAAGCCATCTCTCGGAATAGGTTGACTGACTAGTTTCATTTGTGTGGAGGGATCCTTGGGGACCCCTGAGCTGCTGGCTGTGGGGAGTGATGGCCGCTGTGTTCACTGACGCTTGTCCACATGCTGCGTATCCGCTAAGACAGTGTGATTCTTCCTTCTCTGACGTACATGGACTGGTCAGTGGGCAGTGACTCCTTGTTTCAACTTTCTTTTTAAGTGTGTTAGGTTTTTAGATTTATTTTGTGAAAATGTACATTTGGACAATTTGGTCACTTATATTTATAGCTAATTCTTTCTTTCCTTGTGTTTCAGATTTCTCTACGAATCATCATCAAGAACTTTGGGAGCATTTTTGAATTCATAACCGAGCCAACATCTTTGGTTACATAAAAATAGAGAAAAGGGACTGACAGGAAATGAAATGAGTGTGTATTTCCCTCGTGTTTTCAATATATCCCATGTAATAGGGAAGGTGGGATTTGGGGAAGTGTGTGTAGGAAGCTCAAAGTTCTTAAATGTTTGCCTAGTGCCTGCAAAATAATATAGTTAATGTAAAGGGCTCAGGAAACCCGGGGTGCAAAGAAAAAGTCACCTTTCTAGCACCCCTGGTTGTTTTAAAAATGATACATATATATGTGTATATATATATATATATTATTGCTTGCAAACTGTAATAAAGCAAAGAAAACACGTATTCTGGGGAGCCTGTCTTCTACCGGAAGGTGCTGTAGCGGAACCATGGCCGGGCACGGGGGGAGGGCCACACACAGGTCCTGGAGCCGCCACCCTGGGGTGGAGGTGGGCCCTGTGGCTGCAAATACGAGCCATTCAGTTGAGCTGAACTACTGTTAGTTGATCTTTTCTAACTGCGAGCTGTTCCATGCCCACAGATGACTGGCGCCTGGCTTCCTGGCTGCATTGTCCATAACCCTTTGTGCCCGTCCCGGTTACCAGGAAGTCACCATGTTCATCCCAGATCCCTGTTGGCTACGGGTCCTAAGTCGTGGCCAGTCAGCACCTGCGGCCTGGGAGGCCACCTGGTGACAGGTGGGAAGGGAGACCCTCAGGCATGTGTGCATTCTGTCCTCAGACCCGGCGAGAGAGTAAAGCAATGCCCGTGTCTGCAAGCCCTGGTGTCCCTGAGAAGCACGCAGACGGATTGCGCACTGTGGTTGGGCTTTAGGGCCAGGCTTGGTGCAGGGACCGCCGAGAAGTGAGTGGGGCTTGTTTTAGGAGCTGTGAACACGCTCGTATGGCTGCCGTATTCTGCGTTGGGTACTCATCACTGTGGGCCTCAGGCTGCTCGTCTGAGTAAGGCACCTGGGCCAGGCTCGACCCCAAGAACGCAGGTTGGCAGGCTGTGGGGACTGGAGCTGAGCAGAGGAGCCTGCCGAGCCTGGAGAACTCGGGTGGAAGAGCTGGTTTGTGTGCAAGGCCTGGAGCCTGATGACGTGCACCCTCCTCAGGCCCCTTCCTGCCACTCGCTTGCATGGGAGGCAGGAGACCTGGGAACCCAGAGGCCTCAGACAGCAGAGAGCCTCCACATTCAGGTGTGAAGGGAAACTCCGCACGGACTTCGCAAACTCATTGCTCTGAGCCCATGCACAGTGTCGCCGCGGGAGCAGCTGTGCACCATGTGTGACGGGCTCCAGGGTCGTGCCCAGGGGACGGGCTGGTGCCGGGAGTGGGGAGGTGTAAGTCAGGAAACGTCCCTTCCTGGATAAGACCCCCCACACAAGAGGCTGCACACAGGGACAGAGACCTAACATGTCAGGAGCAGAGGTGACACATCTGCTGCAACAGCCTTTTTCAGAAATGTCCTTCATTTTCAGGAAGTGAGCTAGAGGATTTATGAAGTGTGTTGGCCCAATAAAATGGAATTACATTTTTTTCACAAATTGGATTATTTCACCCTTTAAGACACAAAAGAGAAAACCTGACTATCCTAAGAACTCGTGCATAACTGAAACTCCTGCGTGGAGCTGGCCCTGTGATGGCTGCCCTGGCGCACAGGCTGCCGTGGTCTGTGGGAGCCTCAGTGTGCGCGCTGCAAGGCCGAGGGCAGAGCAGCTGGTCCCGTGGGTGGAAAAGTTCCTTTCGACTGGGGGCCTCACGAACGTGCGGCGTTTTGGTCCGTCCAGGAAGTGGTCAGTGGCACACCTCCAAGCCTCAAGGGTTCCTGGGGTGGCCACACAGCCCACCCAGCCACGCATGCTCTGTCCTGGTTTGGCTGTGATGTGTGCTGGCCGTGGCACGAGGTGGGTGTGAGGCTGCTGTGCAAGCCGGGCCCCATGTGGATGCCAGGACATTCCCGCATCTTCTCCACGACCCTCCGCCCTCCAAATACCACACTGGGATAGAGTCCTGATGGGAATTGCTGCCCGGCAT
Source organism: Myotis brandtii (assembly GCF_000412655.1). Classification (NCBI taxonomy): domain Eukaryota; kingdom Metazoa; phylum Chordata; class Mammalia; order Chiroptera; family Vespertilionidae; genus Myotis; species Myotis brandtii. The sequence continues at coordinate 1,340,072 of NW_005355204.1, read as the reverse complement.
TGTTCAAATCTCTGACAAGGTACAGATCTCTGAAATTCCAGAGAAACTGATATTACTACTTTAAAAATGGAATACTCTCCATGCAGTGAAAAACTGACCTTAAGTCAACGGTTTGGTTAGTTTTAACCCCTCCAGGTGGGGTCCAAACGTGCCCATCCCTGCAGGGTGCTGCCTGGCCTTGGACCTGGTGCCGTGAGATCCTTCTGGACGTGCTCTGTGTGTGGCTTCTGCTCTGGCGGCTGCAGGCTGGTCATTCTGGACTCCTGTTTGTGGACAGGAGTTCAAGTTTATGCTCATCCACAGCATTGGTTGTAAGTTACTGCTCTGTAGGGAGGGGCCTCCCTCGTTCCATGGGACTAATCTGTAATTGTGCACATTACTGAGGCACATAAAGAAACACGGGAAATGGTGTGGGTGGGTTGGGGGCCACCTTGGTAGACCACGTGGCATCCTGGTTGCAAGGGGTTAGGATCAGCCCCGTCCCAGCCAGGCCTAGACAGGGGGAGGCTCTTGGACACGGGACAGAGGTATGGAGCAGGGTGGGGGGAGGTACTTTTTAGGGAGGGCAGTGGCTGCTGGGGACACAACATCAGCGATGAGGGGAACTGGGGACATTGAGGGTCAGTAATCAGTTCTGACTATAGATGGACTGGGCTGAGCCATGACACTTCGCTGTCACCCCCACCCCAAAGCCTGCCCAGGCCAGCCTTGTTGGGGCAGGAAAGAAACCCAGTTAACGGCTGTGAGAAGGCCGGCTGATGAGGGCCAGACACCAAGAAGAAGTGTGCGGGGCTACAGGACAGGCAGAGTAGAAGTGAAGCTGACATTGGGCAGATGGACCCACGGGGTCAGAGCAAGCTCAGGCCCCTGCCAGATGCTGAAGCAGGTGGGATTGGGGCACCAGGTGGGGAAGGGAGAAGACTGAGGGCTCCCTGGCAGGGCCACAGGATAACGACGATGATGATGGAGGGGTTAGGAGGTGAGGAACACACTCTACATCCTCACACACATGCACATAGGACACACTCCACACCCCACACACACATGCACATAGCACACCCCACACACACATGCACATAGCACACACCTCACACACATGCTCATAGCACACACTCCACACCCCACACACACATGCACATAGCACACACCTCACACACATGCTCATAGCACACACTCCACACCCCTCACACACATGCACATAGCACACACATGCTCATAGCACACACTCCACACCCCACACACACATGCACATAGCACACACTCCACACCCCTCACACACATGCACATAGCACACACATGCTCATAGCACACACTCCACACCCCACACACACATGTACATAGCACACACCTCACACGCACACACTCCACACCCGTCACACGCATGCACATAGCACACACCTCACACACATGCTCATAGCACACACTCCACACCCCCACACACATGCACATAGCACACACCTCACACATATGCACATAGCACACAGCACACACTCCACACCTGTCACACACATGCTCATAGCACACACCTCACACACATGCACATAGCACACACCTCACACACATGCACACACTCCACACCTGTCACATGCACATAGCACACACCTCACACACATGCTCATAGCACACACTCCACACCCCCACACACATGTACATAGCACACACCTCACACACATGCTCATGGCACACACTCCACACCCCTCACACACATGCACATAGCACACACCTCACACACATGCACATAGCACACACTCCACTCCCCTCACACACATGCTCATAGCACACACTCCACACCCCTCACACACATGCACATAGCACACACTCCACACACATGCACACAGCACACACTCCACACGCATGCACATAACACATACTTCACAGACCTCACACATTCGCTCACAACACATCCACGTTTGCTCTGATACACGCAGCTGTGCCAGGTCTTTAGGACGTAGTCTCCTGGGGCGTGCACGAGTCCTCAGCGCCCTCCCAAAGCCTGGACAGTGGCCAGCACAGAGCCAGGCCACAGGGAGGAGGGAAGCGCCCCGGCAGGTCCCACCCCCACTGGGAGTCCTGACCCCTGACAGGAGCTCAGAGCTCAGAAGTGGCTTCCTGGCTCCAGCTCCCATTTCCAGATGATCTTCCAGGTTAGGCTCCCACTAACCCCCACCGCTTTCCAGGCTGAGGACTCCCCTCCCCTCCTCGCCCCCATGCTCAGACCATGCACAGCCTGAGCTCCAGGAAGCCCTGACATTACCTGCTTCAGGTGAGATTCAGACCCAGGCGACTGCCAGGCACATATTTTTTGTCAGCCTCACCCAAGGATACTTTTCCCACGGGATTTTAGAGAGTGGAAGTGGGGAGGGAAGAGAGGAGAGAGAGAAACATGGATGTGAGAGACACACGTGGATTGCTTGCCTCCTGCAGGCGCCACAACCAGGGTCAGGGATGGAATCTGCCAACCCCCCGAGCGCCGGCCTTCGCTCTAACCACGAGCTCTGGCGGCCAGGGCACCGGCCACACTTAGGTGCTGGCGGCAGTAGCCGGTAGTCCGCAGAGAAGGGCCCCATCCTAGGACAGGGTGCGGCGGGCCTTCGGGCACATCTAGGGCAGCCAGTGACGCCCTTCACCCCACCCGGACCCTGGCGGGCGGGCCGGGCTTCCACTGGGGTCAGAGGGGTGGGAAGGGCGCGGGGGTGA
>NW_005355204.1:1335833-1336231 GCF_000412655.1 Myotis brandtii | reverse complement strand
TGCAGGTCAAGCATCTGCGAATCCGAGGCCGGAGAGGAAGGCGAGGGGGCGGCGGCGGACGTCCGGGGCGGCAGTGGTGCTCTGAGTCCGTCCCCTCCATTCGCCAGGTGCCCCAAGAGGCAAGGCTGGGCCCAGACCTCCTTAGCAGGACCCAGCGCCTGGAGACGGGGACCTGCCACGTCCCTGCAGGTGGGAGGGCAGACAGCGCAGGTCAGCTCCCTGCCTCCTGCCCGCCAGGCAGCTGCGGCCTGAACTCAACCCAGACCCGGGCTCCAGGAGGGCTGGGAGCCCTGGCACCCAGGAGAGGCACACGCTGCCCTCTCCCGCCCCTCCCCTCCCCCTTCTCCTCCCTCCCTCTCTCCCTCTCCCTCTCCCTCTACCTCTCCCTCTCCCTCTGC
>NW_005355204.1:1330976-1335637 GCF_000412655.1 Myotis brandtii | reverse complement strand
CCTCCCCCTCTCCCTTCCTCTCCATCTCCATCTGGATCTTGTTTGATCACCATCACACCCTCGTTATCCAAACAACAGCACAAATGAAAGCTGCACTTAGACTTGGCCCAGCCAGGCCCCTCGTGACCTGCATGCGTGGCCATCCACACCTGGCTCCCTCGGTGAGGCCTGCGGAACAGCCGGCCCAGGAGGCCCACGGGGTCCGAGTCCAGGCCCCTTTCCTGATCCCCGCCGCTCCCTTTCCCCTTTAATCCCTTTAGCTTCCGGCCCTGGCACCACCCAAGCGCCCACGTCTCTCTGGGGCACAAGCCTCCCTTCGCAAACGCAAACAGTAATGCTCACCGAGTGGAACAGGGCGGGACAGGCCAGGGAGGTGCCATTCAACTTTGCTCCTGGCCCACATCCCACCCCAGGACCCGCAGCGGGCTCTTCCCTGCCCTCCCCCTGCCCGTGGCTGCTGGCAGGGCGTCCTTTGGTTGGTGCTCAGTACTTCCTCCCTAAACCTGCCGAGGGCCAGCCCTTGTCTCCAGGCCCGTCTTCGGTTGCAGGAGGCCGGTGCCAGCCCGAGGGCGCTCACAGGAAAGACCCTCTTCCTTTGGGGAGAGGGACCACTCCTTTGCCAAAGGTCAGAGCCAACCCTTTCCTACACATGCTGCTTGGGGACCTAAAGTCACACCTCGCCGACGCACCTGTCTTCGTAGGCGGCTGCGTGTTTAGTTTGCTCCTGTTTGGCCTCCTGATTCGCTCACGCATGCATTTCACGCACCTGCAAGCCCTCCCAGAGGGGAGGAGAGCCGGGCAGGAGTCCTGCCTTTGTGACCTCGGTGGCACGATTGTTTATTTTTAAATCGAAGCACCCTTCCTCCTGCACAGAAGCACAAAGCCATCTTTGCTTCTTGGGGCCCAGAGCCCGGGATCTTCCCTGTTGGTTGTGAGGAATGAGAACCGCCCGCCCCTTCGCGAAGGCAAGCCTTTCTCTGCCTGTGTCTCCTCCTCAGGGAGCCTTCACCCTCAGGGCCGATGGGCCTGTGCAGGGGCTGGGGCTCGGAACGCCCTGGGCTTTGGGGAAAGGGAGGCACAGACAGTGGGCTCACCCACAAAACCAGGTGCGTTGGGTGGGACTCCCGACCTTCTCCTATGTCCAAAGATGGCTGTTCAGCGTGTCATCATGGGAGGGCCTGCGGGGGTCACACAGGTGTCAGGTGGCTCCTCTCTGCCAGGTCAGCGAGCTCAGCGTCTCGCAGCTCTTATCCTGAAAGCTGTCCGCCTCACTCTGCTCACGGGCTCACCCTCCTGGTGCCGCCCACAAGGAGGGTGCACTCTGCGTTCCTCCGTGGGGTGCTGGCCCCTCACTGGCACGTGCCCCAGGGGTTCCCACTCACCGAGCGTGGGCCTGTTGGGCGCGTGGGGGCAGCAGTGCCAGTGAAGCGGACTTTGGGCTGGGGCGGAACCCCAGCTCCTCACCCCAGGGCGTGTGAGCTCTGGGGCTGCCATCCATGGCGTCTCTAAAAACTTCTGCATTCTGGGTTCCTTTTGTTGTGTTTTGAATGCAGTATTACCTAATTTGTGAATGTGGTTATTCACCCGTTTCTGTTTGGATTTTTGAGAGCTGGGACGTGGGGAGAGGTATGTAGGAGAGATGGGCCGCTGAGCTGTCAACCCGCCGGGCTGAGTGTGGGAGGGTTTCTAGCCCTGGCCCATGTGGCTCAGTGCTTAGAGCACCAGTAGGTCTCGGGGTCGATTCTTCGTAGGCGGCTGCGTGTTTAGTTTGCTCCTGTTTGGCCTCCTGATTCGCTCACGCATGCATTTCACGCACCTGCAAGCCCTCCCAGAGGGGAGGAGAGCCGGGCAGGAGTCCTGCCTTTGTGACCTCGGTGGCACGATTGTTTATTTTTAAATCGAAGCACCCTTCCTCCTGCACAGAAGCACAAAGCCATCTTTGCTTCTTGGGGCCCAGAGCCCGGGATCTTCCCTGTTGGTTGTGAGGAATGAGAACCGCCCGCCCCTTCGCGAAGGCAAGCCTTTCTCTGCCTGTGTCTCCTCCTCAGGGAGCCTTCACCCTCAGGGCCGATGGGCCTGTGCAGGGGCTGGGGCTCGGAACGCCCTGGGCTTTGGGGAAAGGGAGGCACAGACAGTGGGCTCACCCACAAAACCAGGTGCGTTGGGTGGGACTCCCGACCTTCTCCTATGTCCAAAGATGGCTGTTCAGCGTGTCATCATGGGAGGGCCTGCGGGGGTCACACAGGTGTCAGGTGGCTCCTCTCTGCCAGGTCAGCGAGCTCAGCGTCTCGCAGCTCTTATCCTGAAAGCTGTCCGCCTCACTCTGCTCACGGGCTCACCCTCCTGGTGCCGCCCACAAGGAGGGTGCACTCTGCGTTCCTCCGTGGGGTGCTGGCCCCTCACTGGCACGTGCCCCAGGGGTTCCCACTCACCGAGCGTGGGCCTGTTGGGCGCGTGGGGGCAGCAGTGCCAGTGAAGCGGACTTTGGGCTGGGGCGGAACCCCAGCTCCTCACCCCAGGGCGTGTGAGCTCTGGGGCTGCCATCCATGGCGTCTCTAAAAACTTCTGCATTCTGGGTTCCTTTTGTTGTGTTTTGAATGCAGTATTACCTAATTTGTGAATGTGGTTATTCACCCGTTTCTGTTTGGATTTTTGAGAGCTGGGACGTGGGGAGAGGTATGTAGGAGAGATGGGCCGCTGAGCTGTCAACCCGCCGGGCTGAGTGTGGGAGGGTTTCTAGCCCTGGCCCATGTGGCTCAGTGCTTAGAGCACCAGTAGGTCTCGGGGTCGATTTCCAGTCAAGGGCACATACCTGGGTTGCAAGTTTGACCCCCAACCCCAATTGGGCATGTGCAGGAGGCAACCAATCAATGTCTCTCACATTGTTTCTCTCTCCTTCCCTCCCTTTCTCTCTCTCTAAAAAAAAAAAAAGGAAAAACATCCTGGGTGAGGATTTTAAAAAAAAGGTTTTCTATTAACATGAGCTGTTAGAGCAGCGGTTCTCAACCTGTGGGTCGCAACCCCTTTGGGGGTCGAACGACCCTTTCACAGGGGTCGCCTAAGACCATCGAAAACATATATAATTACATATTGTTTTTGTGATTAATCACTATGCTTCAATTATGCTCAATTTGTAACAATGAAATTGGGGTCACCACAACATGAGGAACTGTATTAAAGGGTCGCGGCATTAGGAAGGTTGAGAACCACTGCCTTAGAGCATTGCCTTAGAATTTAAACTCCCTTATGAGAAGGTGTCTGTAACTAAATGTGGCCCAAACTAAAAAAAAAAAAACCTTTTGAGCTTGGGTGGCCGGTATTTAAGCTGCCTGGATATGTGCAAAATTGCTAGTTCAGGGATTGTTTATGTGTGGAAAGGCACAAAGCTTAAGAAGTGGGCAGAAGGAGTTTTCATTCAGAGGCGTCCTGGTGGTCGCTGGCGGGCGAGGCGCGGCTGCGGAGAACCTGTCCTCTCCACTTCCCGGGAGAGGGCACCCTGTGCGCCCTTAGGCGCCTGTCAGCTGTCCTCACAGGTCGACACTGACCTGGTGGGCGGACACCCAGCTGGACGTGTGTTTTTAATCTTGGTTGATCGGAGGCCAGAACGGGGAGCCCTTTGGGCGCCTGGAGGCAGAGGACGCATCTTCCCCTCGGCCACTCCAGCGACGCCCCAGCCACTGCGTAAGCCCCCACAGGACGCGGGAAGGGGTGGTTCTCCTGCAAACACTTATGTTCACACAGGAAGTTCCGTGTTTGCTGTCTGCGTCTGTGTGGACAGGGCGTGACTCCAGCCCTCGCCTAAGAAGGGAACTTTGGCCTGAGGTGCAGGTGTGTGAAACTCCAGGCCCAGCTGCCTTGCAAGTGTGAGCAGATAGGGAGCCGCCAGGGCTTTGCGATGACCAGCTGGTGTTGGCCCTCCTGCAGGAGGTGGGTGGAGGGTGTTTGACCGACTTTATCTGTCCCCTCTGATCTATGGCCGGTGACTCCCTGTCAGCACGTGGTCCTGGGCGGCGGTGCCGGGCGCCGGTGCGGGGGACGCGCTAGTAGCTATAAAACGGAGTGCGGAGCTGTCTGTTTATTTCAGTGGAAACTCTGGCTCGGTGAAGTGATCTGTGTGTGTACTGACCTATGTGTGGATTCTGGTGACAGGAGCTAGAAGCCCGTCACCCACACTCCTCTGTGGCAGCCTGCCCGTCCCCTCAGCCCCGGCCACTCCGAGAGCTTTCTACCTGGTTCCATGTACTCCCCAGAGTAGCGTCGATGGGCAGCATCCTGTCTGGTTCACAGCCGGGAAGACAGAGGCCCGGAGGACCCGGGCTGGGTGGGGCCCAGCCTCTGGCCCCCGAGTCTCCCTTTCTCTCCCAGGAAGGGAGGGCCAGCTGTGCAGGGTTCTGCCGAGAGGGACAGAGGCCTTTCTCCGCGGAGCCCCAGGGCCTGTTCTGGAAAGTGTGAGGAGCTCATTGGCCTTGGCCGGGCTTTCCCACGTGGGCTGTTCTGGGTGTCAGAGCCCGGCCTTTGGTTTGCCTCTGAAGGAACGTTGCTGTTTGGAGGGGAGGCTGTGTGGGCACCGTCAGCCTCCTGCGATGCAGGGTGCAGGGTGCAGGGTGCAGTGCTGCGACCGTGGAAGCTCAGAAGCTGTGGGCCTCCGGCAGACCTCCTCC
>NW_005355204.1:1328413-1330791 GCF_000412655.1 Myotis brandtii | reverse complement strand
TCTTTCTGTTTTGCTTCGTTTATTCATTTGTTTTGTTTTTAGACCCACATAGAAGTGACATCACACGGTATTTGTCTTTCTCCGTCTGATGTATTTCACGGAGCTTACTACCCTCTCAGTCCATCTACCACATCATCTGTCCCACTCAGCTCAGGAGCACCTCTTCTGCGTCCACATCTTGACAGTGTAGTTAATACTGCGATGAGCATGCGGTGCATGTATCGTTTTGAATTAGCATTTTTGTTTTTTTCAGGTAACTACCCAGAATGGAATTATGGGTTGTGTGGCAGCTCTTTTTAACTGTATGAGGAATCCCTATTCTGCTTCCCACGTGGCTACAATAGTTTGCACCCCACTGCCAGGCTCCGTCCCCACATCCTCGCCAGCACTTGTCGTTTGTGGATGTGCCGATGGCAGCCGTGCTGACAGGTGCGAGGTGGTCCTCAGTGTGGTTTTGATTTGCATCTCAGAGGACCAGTGACTGAGCATCTTTTCCTGTGCCTGTTGGCCCCGGTATGACTTCTCCCATTCCTATGATTGATTTATTTATTCAGTATACTTTTTTATATTGTTGGCACTATTACAGATGTCCCCCACTTCTCCCCTCTTTATCCATCTCCACTCAGCCCCACCTACCTCCTCTGGCCTTCACCCCACTGTTGTCTGTGTCCATGGGCTATGCCCATTTTTAATTGGATGGTTTGGGGGTTTTTGGTATTAAGTTTCATAAGTTCCTTAACTATTTTGGTTATTAGCCCCTTATTGAATACATCACTCAGAGAGGTCTTCTCCTTCTCAGCGCCGTCTTTTCATTCTGTTGATGGCTTCCTTTGCTGTGAAAAGCTTTTCAGTTTGAAGGAGCAGACTTGTTACAACAAAAAGCCCACTTCAGAGTGGGGACGGCAGCCGGTCGGAGTGGCTTGGGTGGTTGAGCGTCACCCCCTGCACTGAACAGTTGCAGGTTCAATTCCCAGTCAAGGCACATTGCCTGGGTTGCGGGTGTGATTTCCGGTTGGGGCACGTACAGAAGGGAACTGATCAATGTTTCCTCTCTCTCTCCCCCTTCCTCTCTCTAAGCATGTCTTTGGGTGAAAGAGGGGTTGCTGTCCTAAGAAAAGTTTGAGAGCAGCGGCAAACAGGCCACGGATGGCTCAGTGCAGTGCCGCCTCTTTCGTGTGAGGTGTGCTGGCGGGTGAGAGAATAGCGCTGTCTCTCCCATGATGCGGCCATTCTGTGTCACCACGCGGTTCTGGAAGCTCATGTCGGCTTCGGGGGCAATGCCCTGCACACAGCGTACGGCCTGGGTTTGGAAATGGTGTTTGGTGAGAGAAATGTCCAGGAGAGAGGCTGACCTGGTTTCCAAAGAGAAAAGGACTTGATATTAATGGTGCCGGTTAAGTCTGCCTCCAACAGCAAAATGCAGTCCACGTGCACGTGCATGAAGCCGCCGGTGGTGCTGGCGGGAGGCCAGGCTGTTCCTTCGGGCTGTGGCTTTAGTCCAGCTGAGAGCAGACACCATCCTGTGGGGCGGCTGCGTGTGGCTCAGCAGTGTGTGTTCTCTGAAGTACACCTGCTGGTATTTTAAAATATACATGTATATATTTCTATTGATTTCAGAGAGGAGGGGAGAGGGAGAGAGAGAGACATCAATGATGAGAGAGAATTACCGATCGGCTGCCTCCTGCACGCCCCCCACTGGGAATCTAGCCCACAACCTGAGCATGTGCCCTGACCAGGAATCGAACCGTGACCTCCTGGTTCATAGGTTGACGCTCAACCATTGAGTCACGCCGGCCGGGCTACTTGCTGGTATTTTAAAGGCACCAGATGAGACATCCCAGGGAAAGTGCGGCTCTTCATGGCTGCCAGGCAGGGGACTGGTGAGGAAGCAGCTGCATGGCCTCTACAGGCCTCCCCACCCCAGGTCCCCTCTGCCCTGCGAAGGCTCCTCGGCTTTTACCAAAACGCAGTCAGGACTCCTTCAGCCTTGTCCTCTGCTTTCGCCTGGAAACAGGCCGCCATCTCCAAACTCCTGTTGCATTAGTGGCGTGTGAGCGGACGCAGGCACGAGTGAAGCCTGAGGGAACTCGGCCGCTGGGGCTCTGTCCCTGGGACCTGGGCTCTGTGGCCTTGTGCCTGCTCACCGGGCTCAGTCCTGGTTCCATGAGACAGTCAACCTGGACAAAGGAGGCTCCAGCCCAGCCGAAACCGCGGGCGACTTCCAAACGCAGGCAGAAGGCAGGCTGTGGGCCAGCAGACAATTCACCTACCAGGACCCGCTCAGTGCGCTGGCGGGCAGGTGGGGGGCCTGTTCTTTCCAGCTCGGTCATCGGCACCCCCAGCCACGCAGAGCACTGCCGCTCCCCTCTGACCTCTGA
>NW_005355204.1:1323816-1328366 GCF_000412655.1 Myotis brandtii | reverse complement strand
CCTGCTGCTCCCAGAAGCCCAGGCTCTGCGCACAGTGTTGCTGGGAGGCCAGACAGGGCAGAACACGTCGTCATTGCACATCATCTCACTTGGGAGGCTCCGGGTCTTAGCTGAATGTTTGCAGAAGAACGACCATTCGATTTTATTTTTATTCGTTTGTTTTACTTTTTACCTTCGATTTTAAGTAGTGACATCATTTATGTGTTTCTATTGATTTTTTGAGAGAGAGGAAGGTTCCTGTGTGGGGAGAGAGAGAGAGAGAGAGAGAGAGAGAGAGAGACATCCCTCAGTTGCCTTCTGCACACGAGCCCTGACGGGACCGAACCCGCCACCTTTTGGTGCACAAGGTGCATGGGAACGACGCTCCGACACTGACAGCGCAGGGCTGAGTCACGCTCTAATAAGCATATTTAACTGATGCAGCTAATCACATGGCAATAACGAGGACGATGGTGATGACACTGTCTAGAGTTTATCTCCTATCACCCCTCTTAAGAGCTAACAGCCGTTGAATGAGAGAGGTAGGGCTAAGCCCTGGCCCAGCGGCTCAGTTGGTTGGAGCGCCGTCCTGTGCACCAAAGGGCTGTGGGTTCGAGTCCCAGTCAGGGCACACACCCAGGTTGCGGTGTGATCCCTAGCGGGGGCGTGTGTGGGAAGCAACCAATCGGATGTTTCTCTCTTTCTCTCAAAATCAGTGCAAAAATATCCTCAGGTGAGGATATAGGGCTTAAATAAGAACCCTACGCATTCTCACACGCTGGAGTGGAAAGTGTAATAGAAGAGAATACACACCCTTTCGCAGACACACGGGTCACTTTCTTCTAAACGTGTGTCCTCTGACGAGGCAGCAGCCAGAGCACATTTGTCAGTTCGTCTGCCACGCGAGGCTGCAGGTGCTGAGGTGCCGGACGTGTCTGTCACCGAGGCATGGAAACCATTTGGCGAGAGAGCGAGAGGGTGCCCACACTCCGAGGAAGTGGCAGGTCACCAGTGCCAGCCGGGGGCCGTGCCCAGCACAGCTGCTCGGAACGCCAGCCCTGACCTTGTGCCTGGGCCACGCCAGCAGCACCCTCCAGCCCAGCCCTGCGCCCGGGGAGTGAGTGAGGCAGAGCCGGGCGCCATCCCTCCAGGGCTCCCGCAGCCCCCTCGCCCCCCGGGGCCTGGGGTGTGCTGACACCCAGGGCCTGCCCCACGCTGTCGGAAAAGAGGACCCGCTGCCCTCCTGTCCCTTCCACATCCCGCCGTGGCTCCCTCTCTGACCTGGGGCTCAGGTCAGGGGCCCACAGGACCGCCCCCTGCAGGGAGGGGCTCTGACCCCCAGCGCCCTCCCGGGGTCCATGCCCCCACAGCCTCCCCTTCTGCTCGTCGGTCCCCCCAGCGCCAGCCCTGGCTGCAGGCAGATGCGGTCCACGAGGGTACGTGCCGGGCTCCTGGGGGCTGCCGCTCCCGGATGCCGATGCCTGTGGTTCGCTCCGTAGGTCCCGTTTCTTCCCAGCGGCCTTTTGCTCAGAGGACAGACCAGGGGAGGCACCCGCCCTCTCCCTGACCTTCCTGAGGCTCCTGGGGTTCTGGGACCCATTTGTGGGGAGGGAGGATCCGGAGTTAATGTGCACCCCCTGCCGGGGCCACCAGCTCTGACGTCCGAGTCCTCGATCTGCCCTTGTTGCTGTGCAGGTGGCTCGTGTGGGAGCCTGTCACCCCCCAGAGAAGCTCCTGTTGTGGGCGGGAGGGTGCAGGGTCCCCTGTGAGGCCCTCTTGCTGTGGGGGGCACACTCCGCGGTTTGCCCAGCGAGGACTCCACATTCTGGCCCCTAATATCTATTTCACACCCGAGACCTGGAAGGCGCCTTAGGACAAAGGCTGTGTTAGAGTCGAGCTGAACAAACTGCGATGTCAGAAGCAAAACCGTGGAGACGCTCATTTCTGCAGGACCCGCTTCGGACGGACGGACGGACGGAAGCCCTCCTCTGGCCAGACACACCCCCGTGCTGTGTCCCCGGGCACAGGGCTCCCTCTCTGTGACCACACCAGGCCGCGGGCTCTCGTTTGCTTTTGCCTTATTTGGGGCAAAAAGCAAGTCCTTTAAGGGGTCCATCAAGCAAGGAGGATGAAAGCCCAGGAGATTCTCTGTTACAGGAGCCTCCCGCTGGGGTCTGTGCCGGAGGAAGCCTTTTTAAGAGGAAAAAATGCTTTTCAGAGTCAAGATTAGATTCTGAGTTTAGTCCTCTAAGAAGCAGGGTCTACTGACTTTCTCATTTCTGTGACAACTTCCAATAGTCGTCTGTTCCCGACAGAAAAGGAACTTAGGTTTCGATGAGCCGCGGCGCAGGGCAGGGCCGTGCGGAGGGGAAGGAGCCAGCAGGGTGTGAGCGGCGTTGCTGTGTGTGCAGATGAAGCGCACATGACAGGTAGGTGTCTGGGAGGAGGGACCAAGGCAGTATCAAAACGAAAGTTTGGGAATGAAAACTTTGTTAGTAAAAAATATGGTGGCTTAACAAAATACGGGAGGTGTGTACGGGACTAAAAGGACATCAGTATTTGGTAATGAAATTAGATTCTGCTCGGCTGTATCTCTGTTGTATTTCTGGGAAGTAAGAGGTAATTCTCAAAGAACATCTCGATGCAGGGCTGCTCTGGCAAGACGAAATGCGCAGCGAGCTGAGAATGTGGCTGTTGATGCAGATACACCTGTTCTTATTCTCCAGAGGCTTGAGGTGGTGACACCGACGTCGCATCCACTGGAGGGCACATAAACTACGTATCGACATGTCAGTACATCCCTTAGGAAGTCTGTCTGTGATGTGAACAGTGCTATGTTTAGTCAGGGTTGGTTCTGCTGAAGGATGCATAGCATTTGTTTCGTGGTTAAATGTTTTCCTTCGGAAACCCGAAAGGACAGATATCGTGGGCAAACTTAAAGTCGAGCGTTATAGGAAAAGGGTGTTTGAGACCATCAGAGTTGATCTCACATGAAATAACTCGCACAGACAGTGTGTGTGAAATGGATACTAATTCCAAACTCAGAGTCGCCTTTGTCCAGGGCTGGGTGTGCTGTCACCAGGTCCCAGATGCTGTACTGATTCCTCCAGAACATCGGCAGCTCCTGTTTGGACAAGGCTGAGGGGCCTTGGGCTGGACGCAAGAGCCCCTCCTGCAGGAGGCGCCGCGTGCCAGGGTCTGGGTGCTCCACGTGCTCACATCGCTGACCAGGACCGGACAGCACGGCATGCGGAGGGAAGTCCAGGTGTCTGTCCTTTCCAGTTGCCTCTATTCTCACAGCCAACAAAGAGTTTCAGTTTTCCACTGAACTACACAACTAGCTCGGTCAGGACAAGGGGCTGAGCACCTACTGTGTGCCAGGCCCTGCACCAGGCACTGGACATGCAAACATGAACAGGACCATGTCCCTGCCCTCTAATTCCCTCCCTGCCTTCCAGAACCTTCCCTGTGTCTAGAATCCCCCCTTGACTTCTAAAACCTTCCCTGCTTCTAGAACAGCGGCTCTCAACCTGTGGGTCGCGACCCCTTTGGGGGTCGAACGACCCTTTCACAGGAGTCGCCTAAGACCATCGAAAACATATATAATTACATATTGTTTTTGTGATTAATTACTCTGCTTCAATTATGCTCAATTTGTAACAATGAAAATACATCCTGTATATCAGATATGTACATGACGATTCATAACAGTAGCAAAATTACAGTTATGAAGTAGCAACGAAAATAATTTTATGGTTGGGGGTCACCACAACATGAGGAGCTGTATTAAAGGGTCTCGGCATTAGGAAGGTTGAGAACCACTGTTCTAGAACCTTCCCTGCCTTCTAGAGCCTTCCCTGCCTTCCAGAACCTTCCCTGCCTTCCAGAACCTTCCCTGCCTTCTAGAACCTTCCCTGCCTTCCAGAACCTTCCCTGCCTTCTAGAACCTTCCCTGCCTTCCAGAACCTTCCCTGCTTCTAGAACCCTCCCTGCCTTTCAGAAGCTCAGCAGGAACTTTATCCCGTGAGTCCCTAGTGCTTGTCCTATAATGGAATTTCATTAAGTTAATTCACTTAACTATAGAGAACTTGGTTTAGGAAGCTTTCCTACGTCTCCATATGAGAAGACTTCGGTGAATGATGCTGCATTTCCCCATGGGTATTTATTTTGTTGTTTCCTAGTTCTTGCCAGGAAATGGAAGCGGCACCTGTGAACTTGGCTTTTGCCTGTGGGACCTTAAGGAGTCGATGCTTTTCATTAGATGGGCCTTGTTAACAATCCCAACATGCAAAACACAGACCCCCACGCCTGCAGCAGGAGTGGGATGGGACGGGAGGGGAACTGGAGCGGAGGGCCAGGGGCGGCCTCTGGCTTCCTCCCTCCTCCTCCTCAGGGTGTCTGTGACTTTGCCGTCCAGGGCAGCTGTTTGGTCAGAGAAGAAAGCTCTTGTGTAAACCCCTAAAAGGACAAAAGCATCGCAGAATGGACTCCTTGGCCAGGAACTGCAGGCGACCTCGACCCGCAGTCCCAAAGGCCCGTGTGCCAGCGCCAGGGGCTGCACGGCCGGCCCC
>NW_005355204.1:1323462-1323768 GCF_000412655.1 Myotis brandtii | reverse complement strand
GGCGAGGCGGCTCCCAGGAGGCTCTCTGCTCCTCGCTGTGCTCGCTCGGCTGTGTTGGCATCTGCGGGCCGGGCCACAAATTACCAGGAGGAGACGCAGGAGGTGGGGTGCGAGGGGAGGGCCGTGTGGGAGGTGGCGAGGCCCTGTGCCCGGGAGCGAGGTCCCTGCGGGCCCGGAGTCCAGGCGCTCAGACGCCCTCTGCTCACTGCCTCGGGGTGTTTCCGATGCGCGAGGTTGAGGGGGCAGCACCCCTGTGTCACGCCTGGCGGAGCAGGGCCCGCAGCAGCTAAGCAGAGGGGAGCAGGC
>NW_005355204.1:1321515-1321882 GCF_000412655.1 Myotis brandtii | reverse complement strand
GTGGGGCTGGGTGGGAGCTGGTGTGGGTGTCGGAGAACGAGGGTCCTGCAGGCCTCAGGGCCCCGGGGCGCAGGCTGGGCCTTTCCCGTCCTAAGGAAACGCCTCCCCCAGCAAATGCCGTCTGGCCCTGGGCGCCCTCTGCGTGGCGGGTGCGGACGAGTCGCAGATCCGAATAAACACGAGGCTCACGGGGAAGGCAGAGCGAGCTGCAGCCACGCGTTAGTGGTGGAAGCCATTGAGCTTCCTTCGATTTTTGACCATCTCTGTGGTTGTGCTGTTTGCGAACAGACCCGCCATCACGGCGTTGGCCTCAGGGAACCTGTGACACCAGGAGCTGCCCTGGGCCCGGGGGCTGCACTGCTGGGGA
>NW_005355204.1:1313952-1321412 GCF_000412655.1 Myotis brandtii | reverse complement strand
GGCCACTGGGGTGGCCGCGGGCGGCCATGACAGGGGGCGGGCTCTGTCTCCCCCAGGCCTGTCTGCACAGCTCCCGCCACACGCGGTCCCTGAAAGCCGCCTGTGAGCTGAGTGTGTCATGGAGCCCGGGAGGCCTGCGTGCAGGGCCCCCTGAAGTCCACCTCGCAGGGTACTGTCTGCCCTGGGGCCTGCGTGTGCGTGGCTCTCTCCCGGGCGCCTCCTGCTGGCTTGTCTCCTGGCCTCTCCCCCACAGCGTGGTTTCCAAGCCTATCGGCTTCCATGAGCCGCGCAGAATTTGCACAAAAGCAGCACCAGGGACAGGGTCTCCCTGCCGTTTCTCCTGAAAGCAGGTCCCACTGAGAGAGGGGCCCCTGTCCCAGGCCCCGGCTCTCCCTGTCCCAGGCCCCGGCTCTCCCTGTCCCAGGCCCCGGCTCTCCCTGGGTTTGCTCCAGAGGCCTTCACTCTCGCTGGTGCTCCTGCTAATGGCGGCCACAGGGCGGCTTTCCTGGACGGACGGATTGATGGCTGCTGGATGGGCCAGGCTCTCTCAGCCTCACCCGCTTTGTAAATAAACATGTGCCACGTGAAACGAAAGCAAAGGGGTCTAAACCCACCAGGAGATTGAGGCTCCGTGGGGGGCGCTCAGGTGGCTGCGGCTGGGTGGGCTGGATCCCGGCTCCTGCTAATGCCCCCTCTGGGTGACCAGTGAGGGCACTGGGGGGGCTGACGAGGGTGTGGGCAGCCCCACTTCCATGCCCTGGTGGTGGGAGTAGAGTTACCTCCTCTTCTTACAGGGCGATTGGCCATATTCATCACAAAACACAAACCTCTAAACCTGAAATCCCACTTCCAGGAATTCGCCTCCAACCTTCCTGCCCACGTGTGCAAGGTGCTTGCCCAGAGCCTGCATTGCTTTCGTCTGGCCACTAGAAACAACTCATTTCTGTGTGACAAGGGACGGGTTACACACATCACTGAACAAATATATCAGACCGGAGATGCACAAAACGGGACCCACCTCCAGAGGCGGGTGACCAGCACTGAGCTGCGGCTGTTGGCGGGGGCTGCCCCCTCTTTCACTGTCCGTCAGTGCTGTGACGTGTGCTCCGTGGACTCCGCAGGCCTCTGTAATAGATAAGCACTCTACTGGCAGGTGATGAAAACATGCATGTGCTCTGTAAGTAGGAAAGAGCGTTCGTTAGAAAGTAGGAACCTTTTCAAAGAGCTCACCATCTTTTCAAAGTTTGTTGAGGGAAAAGAGGAAGGAAGGTGAGATGGCTGCGAGTCCTCTGGGCGTCTCTGGCCCCCGCTGTCCCAGGGTCAGGCCGCACTGGGCCTGGGTCAGGCCAGGGTTTGCAGAAGGGGGTGGGCCTGACCCGGCCACAGCGCGGGAGCGGGGAGGGGGCGGCCGCCTGCCTGTGGAGCTGCGGGAGCTGAGTGCTGTGTGATCAGCTCCGTCTGGGAGAAGCCCAGGGCCTCGTAATGAAGCCACGTTGCCAAGGTCTGTGGTCCAGTTTCCCAGCTGGCGCAGCTGGGTGCTGGCAGGGGCTCCTCCTGCTTCAGGTTAGGAAGCATCATCGCCAATTTGCAAACTGCTGCGTGAATGAGACCTGCCTTTCGTAATGCTCTCGGTCTGCCCACCGCGCGGCCCGCTCCGTTCCACCTTTCCTGTGTCGGACTCCAAGCAAAGGCCTTTGGAGACTAGTTCATACCCATGACCAGGCACGATGCTGCCCACTGCACTCCCACGCCCCCTTTGGCTGCTGCCTCGCCTGGGGGCAGGGGCTCTGCTCTGGGTCCCCCACGCAGGAGGCAGCGGCTCTCTGTGCACCAGGGCTTGGCCACAGTGCAGCCAGGTGGACACTGTCCAGGGAGCACTGCCTGCATCTCTGTGCTGGGCGAGTGGGGACGGCCTTGCCTCTGAAGGGCCGCTCGCATAGAGAAGCTTTTACATCTTGGGTTGGCATTTAGTTAATGCGCTTCTGCCCGCGTGTGAGCAGAGCGGGGCCCATTATGTTTTGGCTCGGGTCCCGCGGCGTCGCCACCATCGACCCGGATTGCCGGCGTCCAGCCCGTAGCTGAGGCCGGTGGTGCAGCAGAGGCGGCGGCTCAGGCGTGATTAAGGCTCCGCTCTCACGGTCTGTGACTCAGCACATCCTTCCTCGCCAGGCTCAGAGCGGGTATGGCTCAGGCTGTGCTTTCAGTGCTAAGTGACTATTAATAACAGGGAACTTAACGCCACGCTCGCTGGTGGGAGGCGGGGGCCTAACGCCGCAGCCTGGCGTCCCTGCGTTGACCTGACTTACTCTCCACGGTGGCTGCTGATCTGATGCCACGTCCCAGGCAAAGGGAAGGGGGTGCTGTCAGCCCCTCTCCCCAAATCAGAGGACCCTCTACTGACACCGGAAGAGCTCAAGCACCGGCCTCTGTGCCGGCCCACTCAGCGCCGGGGTCTCCCTTGTTGAAATGTCTAGGGCAGTGGTTCTCAACCTTCCTGATGCCGCGGCCCTTTAATACAGCTCCTCATGTGGTGACCCCCAACCATAAAGTTATTTTCATTGCTACTTCATAACTGTAATTTTGCTACTGTTAGGAATCGTAATGTAAATATCTGATATGCAGGATGTATTTTCATTGTTACAAATTGAACATAATTAAAGCATAGTGATTAATCACAAAAACAATATGTAATTATATATGTGTTTTCGATGGTCTTAGGCGACCCCTGTGAAAGGGTCATTCGACCCCCAAAGGGGTCGAGACCCACAGGTTGAGAACCGCTGCTCTAGAGGGACTTGCCTCTCGGGAGGCGGTGTGGCCTCGGCCCAGGCATCTGCCCAGAGGGCATCCTTGTCTGACACACGATTCTCACATCAGGGCGTGACTGGGTGGGGTCGGGTGTGAGTTAAAATGCAGTTTCAGGCTCAGGTTCCGACCCTCCGTTCTGCATTTCTCGGGCCACACTGAATCCGAGTGAGGTGGAGGGACTAAGCGATCAGCCCCCTGTGGTTGGGCATCAGGGAAAAGTGTCGGCTTGAGTCACAGCCTTTCAGTGCACGTATGAGACTATTCAGTCTTTTCACAACGTCTCCTGTACCCAAAGAAAATGTAGATTGGCGGCTGCTGTGGCCAGTGTCCATGTCGTGTCCACGTCGCACGGGGAGGGCTGTGCTGGGCCCTGCCCCAGGGCTGACCGGGCTTTTCCGCCGCAGCAGGTGCTGCGAAGCGGGGATTTAGGAAAATGTCCTCAATGTTCATCAGAATTGTTGGGTTGTTACTTCTGGAACCTTTGGGAAGTTCTGGCTTCCAGGAACTGAAGGACAAATGCCCGAGCCACGTGACTGCTGACGTCTGAGATTTATTTACGTGTCAGGTTTGTGAGGGGGGACGTTAGCAAAACGAGGACCGGGCCCTGCAGTGCTGCCGTTCAGAGTGCTGCTCGCGGGCGCAGGACTCACCGCTGGGCAGACCAGCCTCCTGCCCTGGAGGGACCGCGGACAGAGTGGGCAGACCAGCCTCCTGCCCTGGAGGGACCGCGGACAGAGCGAGTGCAGCTCAGGCAGGTCTCCGTGCGCAGACTCCCAACTGTGCGGAGCTCTGGCCCCGGGAGGCGGAAGGAAGGGAGGCAGCTGACTTCTCTTAAAGACATTCAAGTGGAGCTTGCTAGTCCTTTCTTGGCGAGTCGGGTTATTTTCGGCTCTAACTGAACAGTGTGTGCCTGTCAGTTTCTGTTCTCAGAGCTGTGTTTTCTCTCAGCACCTGGTAGGGCTCCTCATCGAAAGTGAGGTGAGTGGGCGTCCCTGCGTCCGAGAGTCAGTCAGAGTTAGACGAGGCCACCCCAGGCTGCATCGGGGTCCGTGGTCACCGTGGTGAGCAGATACACTCAGAGGCTGTGCAGGTCGGTGAGGGGAGTAAGGTGGGCTCAGGGCACCAGGCACCTTAATTTCACACGATTTGTGTCCTGCACCTGGAGGCTCCCCTCCTGTCTGCCCACCACTGAGTAGTAGCTGGTGCCAGCCCATGGGCTGGGCACAGTGCAGAGAGGCCCTGGGAGGCAAACCCTCGCCCATAGCAGGTGCCACCCGCGCCCACTGGCCCTCCGAGCTTCCAAGGTGGCGACGTTTCAGGCTTCTTCTTGTGATCTCAGAGAGGAAGGGAGAGGGAGAGAGAGAGAGGAACACCAATGATGAGAGAGAATCACTGATCGGCTGCCTCCTGCACGCCCCCTACTGGGGATCGAGCCTGCAACCCGGGCATGTGCCCTGACCAGAATCGAACCTGGCTCATAGGTTGGCACTTACCACCGAGCCTGTTGGCGGGCACAGCCTCTGATACCGACAGCGGGGAGCGGTGCCAAGACCGCTGGGCAGCTGCGAGCACGTCCTCAGAAGCAGCTGTTTCTATCTGTTAGATGCCTCAGTGCCCTAAGCATCATGCCCTGAGATGCCTTCATTCTAGAGGAGCACACAGGGGCCTGGGGCTCCGTGCAAGTGGCAGGTCCCGAAGCCGACTCCTGGCGGGTAGGGTTGCCATGAGATTTGTCTTCCTAATCTGGATGCTTCTGGGAGCAAAAGAGGTCAGGCCTGAGGTCAGACCCGTCCCTGGGAGGGTGCAGTGCCCCGGGCCCCGCTCCCTGCCACGCAGGTCGGTGGGAGCCGCCCTTGGGAAGGAGGGCGCTCCCTCAGCCACGGAGCCCCATGGCAGCCACAGGGACGGCGAGGTAAAGCGGTGAAGCTGGAGGAGCAGCGCGCCTGCCAGCAGGTGATGGGCCACCCCCGCCTTTCAGGGCCGCTCCTCTCCTGTGGTTTGTTTACTTTGCTCTGAGGCCACAGCTGGTGCAGAGCGAGCGTTTTCCTGACCAGGAGGACAGCCTCCCAGGAACAAAGCCCAGAAGGCAGGCACCTGCCGGAAGCCACCCAGGGCCCGGGCACACACCATACGCCTGGGGTTCGGTGTCCCCCCGGGCGAGCTGGCCACCTCCTCAGCCTCCCTGGCAGTTCTCGTGGGGACGCTGTGTCCGTCCCAGAGCTGGACAACTCCCAGGAGCTCTGGTGTGTGCACAGGCCTGGCCTCCGTTCAGAGGCCGCCTGCCAAGCGGGGCCTCGCTCCGGCTGTGGCCAGGGCTGGAGCAGAGCCTGGGGCAGGAGGGGTGGCCGAGGGCTTGGGCCAGATCACAGCTGCATCCCCTCGCAGGTGTTTGGAAAGGGAGCCATCGCTGAGCCCCACGGAAGGAGCCCCTGCATTCGGAGCGCACCTGGCACCTGCCCTGGCCTGCGGGGCTCACGCTCCTGCATCTTGTCTGTCCCCAGCGGAGCAAGGTGGGCTCAGGGCACCAGGCGCCTTAATTTCACACGATTTGTGCGCAGACGCCGCCCTTCCCCCGGCCAGTGGCTTCGGATGCAGAGGCCACGGCAACGGCTCCTGATGACTCTCCGACTCCCCGAGGGAGACTCGTGTCCCACTCAGTGTGAGGGAGGCTGGGGTCCCTGCTGAGCGGACTCTGCTCTTCCCCAGCACAGGTCTGGGTCCCCTGGGACTGTATTTCCCTTGTTTAGTTAAGGGGTGTTTGTTTAATTAAGGGGTGTGCTCCACTTCAGCTCAGAAGCAGCCAATATTAGGGGTGCTGTGTCCTCCCCTGCGCCCCCACGTGAGTGAAGCAGCAGATGGAGTTGGGTCTGTGTATAGAGACAGGAGGGTCTTTCTGAGTTGCCATGGAGACCACACAGCTTTCGCCCACCTGCTGCCTCTCCAGGAGTTCCCATGGGGCTGTGGGGTCCCAGGGGCATTTCCAGGGGCGACTCCTCCACGTGTGGTTGGCGGCGGCTCCGTCAGGATGACATTGGAGCCTCAGTGCCAAGTGGGTTGGGGTGGGGTTTGGTGTCTGGGTCACCTGGTGCCAGAGGGGCCTTATGGGGCCCTGGGGTCCACAGGGGCCGGGGTGGGGAGCGGCCATGTCTAGGGAGCACTGATGACAGCCTCCCGGGGCCCAGGGACTGCGGGCCGCCGCTCAGTTTGCCAGCTTTTAACCCCCGCTGTGGCTGTGCTGGCCTTGGACCCCTGTGGGCTCCACGTGGGTTTGGCCGACCGGCAGCGGCCGTCCTCCTGGCACCCGGCAGCACTGGGGGGTCGTCTGCTGGTGTCTGCGCGCGGCCTCGGATTCGGCTCGATGCTGTTGGGTAACTGACACGGGCTCTGCTTTGTGCCTCTGGTCCCTTCTCCTGAGCCTGCAGGCCTGGTGGCCTGGGCCCCGCCGCCCTTGTGTTATTTACGGAGGAATTGGATCCGCAGAGAAACCTCTGGGGGACGAGACACAGGCGGTCCGTGTGGCGTGTCTGCCTCCAAGTGCACGCGCGGCTCTGCAGCGGCTCTCACGGGGCCAGGGTGTCCGGGTGGCTCAGGCACAGGTTCCACTCACGTAGCCAAGGGCTGGCACAGTGCCCCCTCGCTGGGCACGGGGTTGGCTGACACGTGCCTGGCTTCCCCGGACGGAGTCCTGGCCATGTCAGGGACCCACTTGGCGACTGTGGAGGTGCCCGAGGTCTCCTTGCGGAGTAAGTGAAGCGAAGTCAATAGCGAGAAGAGGTGAATTCCCTGCACAGAACTGAGTGCCATGGGCAGACCCTGGGTGTGGTGAGGGGTGAGGCGGCCCCGGGGGGCAGCAGGCAGCACACAGCGACACAGCCTCCAGGGCTGCCCAGCACGTGCCGCCACTCTCACTCGATTCCCGCGTGGCCTCCTCTAAGGACTGCCTGCCTCCTGCCCAGCCAGTCACACCCCCTCGCCCGAGCCACACCCCCCGGGGCCACCCCGCGTCCAGCAGGCTGGAGGAGATACCTACGAGCCGAGCCTTCGAGCCCTTCGCAAGCCTTGCCCCCTGGCTGTTGCGATGGGCACCGTGCTGGCCTCGGGTGGGGTTGCGGCTGGGCTGCTGTCGGGTCACCCTGCCAGTCTCCCCCTCTGGATGGCCCTTTGCTCGGGGGACGGAGGCTGCCACCTGGTCTCAGACAGCGATGCCCGGAGGGCAGCTGGGCTAGACGCCCTCCACGGGCATTTACCTGCTGCTGGCGGCGACTTGTTAAAAGGTCAGAGCGCGTGCTGTGGGGCCTCCCCTCCCTGGGGCCGGTGGGAACCGCCAGGTGCTGGAAAATTCTCTCTCTGCTGCATTGAAGCTGACCCTCCCTCCGTCCCTCTCGCCGAGGAGGGGGTGACATGGCGCGATGCCTGCTGCTTTCTGTCCCCGGAGGACGTGGCCACTTCCCAGACCCTTCACTTCTTGTTACTGCTCCTTTGACGTCTGAAAGTCCCTTTGAAACCTGAGGCAGGAAAAACACACAAACAATGTGAGGCGAGCCCGTCTGTGGAGGCCGTGGGCACTGCTGCCCGTCTGTGGAGGCCGCGGGCACTGCTGCCCGTCTGTGGAGGCCGCGGGCACTGCTGCCCGTCTGTGGAGGCCGCGGGCA
>NW_005355204.1:1307552-1313740 GCF_000412655.1 Myotis brandtii | reverse complement strand
CCGGCGGCGAGGGGCTCCCGGGCAGGGGGAGGACCTGGCCTCCTAGGAGTGAGTGGCCGACATGCCCCCTTTTCAGTCTAGCTGCTGAGTCCAAGTTTCCTCAGATTTAAAACGGGGAACGCAGTGCCTCCCACGGGCGGGGAGAGTGAGCACAGTGCGTGCTCGATCATGTCGCACACTGGGCGCTGCGTGTGTCCTGAGCTGGAATCCGCCCCGGCCTCTCCCACCTTCTGGGAGGATCCTCTCGGCCAGACCCCGAGATGTGACCAAGCCTCCCGGGAAGCAGGAGGCTCCCTCCCCCAGGCCCCGGCTGGACGGCTCTCACTCACATTCGCTGTCTGGCTGACCCTCCGTGTCACTCCGCTGGATGAGGGTTAAGTACAGACACGTGGGGAGCTCAGCTGTTCCAACTGTAAAAAATGTTTTTTATTGATTTGAGAGGAAGGAGGGGGGGAGAGAGAAACATTGATTTGTTCCACTCATTGATGCCTTCATTGGTCGATTCTTACATGTGCCCTGACTGGGATTGAACCCACAACCTTGGAGTATAG
Organism: Myotis brandtii; assembly: GCF_000412655.1. Taxonomy (NCBI): domain Eukaryota; kingdom Metazoa; phylum Chordata; class Mammalia; order Chiroptera; family Vespertilionidae; genus Myotis; species Myotis brandtii. The sequence continues at coordinate 1,313,189 of NW_005355204.1, read as the reverse complement.
GGATGATGCTCTAACCAACAGAGCTACCCAGCCAGGGTCTGAAATTATTTTTAATTGGCTATTCCTATGTTTAACGGGGGAGGGTGTGTGTGTGTGTGATAAATCAAACATTTAAGTATAAACTTACAAAGGGGGTGGTTCCCCCAAACGAAGCCGAGTGGACAATGAGAACGGCTCCTGGCTCCCGCGATGGAGGAGGTCAGAGTCGGGAAACGGCTTCATGGGGCCTTGGGCGCCTGCAGCTTCGGGCCATGGCCGTGCCAGCGGGGTGTGTGCTCCTGGGCAGGTCTGTGGGGGAAGGGAGCTGAGGGCCGCCTCCGCACAGCCCACCTGTAGTGCCAGCCTCTCAGCCCTGCTCTGGCCCTGCTCCCAGCCCAGACACACCCGCTGGGCTCGCTGGGCTCGCTGCTCCCAGGCCTCAGGCGGAGGCGGGCAGAGCCGTGGGGCAAGGAGCATGGAGTCTGGTGAGCGGGGCTGTGGTGTGAGGGACAGTGCCCGCGGGGGACAGTGCCCATGAGGGACTGTGCCCGTGAGGGACAGTGCCTATGAGGGACAGTGCCCGTGAGGGACAGTGCCCGTGGGGACAGTGCCCGTGAGGGACAGTGCCGTGAGGGACAGTGCCCACGGGGGACAGGGCTCGCGAGGGACAGTGCCGTGAGGGACAGTGCCCACGGGGGACAGGGCTCGCGAGGGACAGTGCCGTGAGGGACAGTGCCCACGGGGGACAGTGCTCGCGAGGGACAGTACCGTGAGGGACAGTGCCGTGAGGGACAGTGCCCATGAGGGACAGTGCCCACGGGGGACAGTGCCCGCGGGGAACAGTGCCCGTGAGGGACAGTGCCATGAGGGACAGTGCCCACGGGGGACAGTGCCCGTGAGGGACAATGCCGTGAGGGACAGTGCCCGCGGGGGACAGTGCCCATGAGGGACAGTGCCCGCGGGGGACAGTGCCATGAGGGACAGTGCCCGCGGGGGACAGTGCCATGAGGGACAGTGCCCGCGGGGGACAGTGCCATGAGGGACAGTGCCCGCGGGGGACAGTGCCATGAGGGACAGTGCCCGCGGGGGACAGTGCCATGAGGGACAGTGCCCGCGGGGGACAGTGCCATGAGGGACAGTGCCCGCGGGGGACAGTGCCATGAGGGACAGTGCCCGCGGGGGACAGTGCCATGAGGGACAGTGCCCGCGGGGGACAGTGCCATGAGGGACAGTGCCCGCGGGGGACAGTGCCATGAGGGACAGTGCCCGCGGGGGACAGTGCCATGAGGGACAGTGCCCGCGGGGGACAGTGCCATGAGGGACAGTGCCCGCGGGGGACAGTGCCATGAGGGACAGTGCCCGCGGGGGACAGTGCCATGAGGGACAGTGCCCGCGGGGGACAGTGCCATGAGGGACAGTGCCCGCGGGGGACAGTGCCATGAGGGACAGTGCCCGCGGGGGACAGTGCCATGAGGGACAGTGCCCGCGGGGGACAGTGCCATGAGGGACAGTGCCCGCGGGGGACAGTGCCATGAGGGACAGTGCCCGCGGGGGACAGTGCCATGAGGGACAGTGCCCGCGGGGGACAGTGCCATGAGGGACAGTGCCCGCGGGGGACAGTGCCATGAGGGACAGTGCCCGCGGGGGACAGTGCCATGAGGGACAGTGCCCGCGGGGGACAGTGCCATGAGGGACAGTGCCCGCGGGGGACAGTGCCATGAGGGACAGTGCCCGCGGGGGACAGTGCCATGAGGGACAGTGCCCGCGGGGGACAGTGCCATGAGGGACAGTGCCCGCGGGGGACAGTGCCATGAGGGACAGTGCCCGCGGGGGACAGTGCCATGAGGGACAGTGCCCACGGGGGACAGTGCCGTGAGGGACAGTGCCCATGAGGGACAGTGCCCGTGAGGGACAGTGCCCACGGGGGACAGTGCCCGTGAGGGACAGTGCCCGTGAGGGACAGTGCTCATGAGGGACAGTGCCCACGGGGGACAGTGCCGTGAGGGACAGTGCCCGCGGGGGACAGTGCCCGTGAGGGACAGTGCCCGTGAGGGACAGTGCCCGTGAGGGACAGTGCCCGTGAGGGACAGTGCCCGTGAGGGACAGTGCCCGTGAGGGACAGTGCCCGTGAGGGACAGTGCCCGTGAGGGACAGTGCCCGTGAGGGACAGTGCCCGTGAGGGACAGTGCCCGTGAGGGACAGTGCCCGTGAGGGACAGTGCCCGTGAGGGACAGTGCCCGTGAGGGACAGTGCCCGTGAGGGACAGTGCCCGTGAGGGACAGTGCCCGTGAGGGACAGTGCCCGTGAGGGACAGTGCCCGTGAGGGACAGTGCCCGTGAGGGACAGTGCCCGTGAGGGACAGTGCCCGTGAGGGACAGTGCCCGTGAGGGACAGTGCCCGTGAGGGACAGTGCCCGTGAGGGACAGTGCCCGTGAGGGACAGTGCCCGTGAGGGACAGTGCCCGTGAGGGACAGTGCCCGTGAGGGACAGTGCCCGTGAGGGACAGTGCCCGTGAGGGACAGTGCCCGTGAGGGACAGTGCCCGTGAGGGACAGTGCCCGTGAGGGACAGTGCCCGTGAGGGACAGTGCCCGTGAGGGACAGTGCCGTGAGGGACAGTGCCCACGGGGGACAGTGCCGTGAGGGACAGTGCCCGCGGGGGACAGTGCCCATGAGGGACAGTGCCTGTGAGGGACAGTGCCATGGGGGACAGTGCTCGTGGGTGACAGTGCCATTAGGGACAGTGCCCACGGGGGACAGTGCCATTAGGGACAGTGCCCACGGGGGACAGTGCCCACGGGGGACAGTGCTCGTGGGGGACAGTGCCATTAGGGACAGTGCCCGCGGGGGACAGAGCCCACGGGGGACAGTGCCCGTGAGGGACAGTGCCCATGGGGGACAGTGCCCGTGGGGGACAGTGCCATTAGGGACAGTGCCCACGGGGGACAGTGCCCGTGAGGGACAGTTCCCGTGAGGGACAGTGCTCGTGGGGGACAGTGCCCGTGAGGGACAGTGCTTGTGGGGTACAGCGCCCACGGGGGACAGTGCCGTGAGGGACAGTGCCCGTGAGGGACAGTGCTCGTGGGGGACAGTGCCCGTGAGGGACAGTGCCCACGGGGGACAGTGCCCGTTGGGAAAGGCTGTGCGCCTGACAGTGACCCCCAGCCAGAGGTCCCCACCTGAGTGCCCTTGGCAAAGGCCTGGGCGGCTCAGGAGGAGGGGAGACTGGTGTTCAGGCTGAGGATCAGGTGAAGGACACGGGACCCAGCCCTGGGGGAGTGCCACTCGCTTCCTCCGTGCGGCCCCGCCCTGCGCGGCTGGTAGACACCGGGCTCACACACGCCTGCCTGTCCCCAAGGCAGAGACTGTGATTCCAAACGTTCTGCCATCTTGGCAGGAGTTAAAAATTTCTTCATTTTTATTTTTAGGTAATGCAGTCACCCATCCTGTCTTTTTGTCACGTGCCGGGCGTTTTAGTTACCATAGAAGGAACACACAGCCCCGAGCCCGAGCGCCGTGCGGACGCAGGCCTGTTAGAGGGCTTTGTGAGACCAAACCAGCCGTGGGAGGCCGGCCTGTGTCTCCATCCCTGCCCTGTGGCCTCCGGCGTGAGGGTGCTGGAGGCCTGGCCTTCCCTGCCGGGCTGTTAGCTGCTGGCTGGCAACCAACAGAGTGGTTAGCAGCACGGAGCAGCACTGCATACAACGGTGCTTAACCAGAGGCCCGATGCACGAAATTCATGCAAGAGCAGGCCTTCCTTCTCCCGCCTGCTGGCACCGGCTTCCCTCTGGCACCGGCCCCGGGCTTCCCTTGCAGCCCCCGCTTCGTCCAGAAGGTTGTTGGGTCTAATTGACATATTACCCTTTTATTATTATAGATACTTGACACACGGAGGGTAAATGAACATTAGAAGAAGACAGAAAGATTTGCAGGATTCAGACAGATTGTGATCATTGGGCTGAGCATCAGCTGGGAAGGCAGGAGGGCTGAGGGCTGCTCCGCCGTCAGCTGGAGGGTGCCATGGGCAGACCCTGCCTTTGCCGGTGGGTTCGCGCCCCCCACCCCCCACCCCAGCAGCCCTGCAGAGCCTGGAGTCGCCCGCCCCCTATGTGTGCACTGCTCTTTGATGTCCCAGAGAAGAGTGAGAAATCAGTACTGAATATGAAAATAAGGGCGCTGGTTTCTTGGAACGAATGAAAAATCTAGAAAACAGACCCAGTTTTATTTTTTAAAGAATGTGACTGCAGCTACAGAGACACACTCTGTCCCCTGTTCTTCCTCAGGAATCTGTGCCTGTGAGTGATTAGATCTGAGCTGGCGGTTGTGAGAGAGGCTGTGATAAAGTGCAGCTGTGGTCTCGGGCATCAGCCAGGTTTGTGCCGGCGGTTGTGTGCGATGCCGTGCTCAGGCTGGGCTCCGCTGTCGCTCTGCTTCCGGGCCCTGCACACCCCCCTCCTGTGCCCTGCAGCCCTTTCTGGTTCTCACCCCTGGAACCTGAGCGAGTATTTTGATTTTCTCCCGTCCACCTGGCTGGCCCTTAGGAGAATTCACTGAAGCTCACGACTTGGTAGCCAGACTGCACAGAGCTCGTGAACTGGCAGCCAGACGTGGACCGAGCGTTTCCTCCTGGGAATCGAGGCAGGTTTTCGGTCCCGACGCTGTTCCCTGTGCGCGCCCACCTCGCGGGGGCCCCGTGCCCCGTCTGTGGAAGTGCCGCTCATGCCCAGGACAGAAGGCGGAGAGGAGGGTGCCCGACCTTGGGTGGCAAGGCCCGGGCCGGGACGGGCAGGTGTCCACGGAGTCACTGTTGTCGCGCGGCATTCGGACTTTCAGAAAACGCTACCTGCTGCCGGCAGGCCAGACCCAGGGGCCACCTGCTGTGGCAGCGGAGTTCTCAGAGCAGCAACCACACCAGACAGCACCAGCCGCTGCTCCCTCCGAGCGAGGGCTTCCGATAACACGGGCGCAGAGAGCCCGGAGGCCAGGAGCGCCCGACACTCCTGCTCACATGCGTGCTGCGTTCCCCAGCAGGGGCAGAGGCACTGACTCACACGGAAGCCGGAGCGCGGGCTCCACAGCCTCTCCTGGTCTTGCGTGGCCACGGGGTCAGCATCAGACCTGGATTCGAATCCCACCCCGTGACTGGCTGTGCAGCCTCAGGCAGATCACTTAACCTCTCAGCCTCTGCGTCCTCATCTGTAAGATGGGGGTCTCTGTCTCGTAGGCTGTTGTGAGGATGAAATAAGGTCATTTATGGAAAGCCCCTTCGTGGTCGGAACCCAGCCAGTGCTGGTCATGGGACATGTTGTCGCCGGATGTCAGTGACCAACACTGAAGGGGCCCGGGAGGTGTGGGCCCAGGACACTCACTGTTTTCCCAGCGGAAGGAACACCGCGCGGATTTAAGGGTGGATGAGGCGTCAGTGGCAGCGGGTGTGTCCCCTCTGCTGGGAGGGGCCCGGGAGATGTCACTGCCCCAGGTCCCAGGGCTCAGGGTCAGGGTCACCGCCCCCCCCTTCCCCCGCGAAAGGGAGCCAGCCCCTGAGGGGAGGGGAGAGGCGGGTGGGGAAGGGGGACCCTACTGGGAAACCCTACCTTCTCGAGGCACCGGAATGAAGGAGGACGCCCGCCGCCTCCAAGGCCCCTTTGCCAGTGGCACTG
>NW_005355204.1:1305685-1307385 GCF_000412655.1 Myotis brandtii | reverse complement strand
CGCAGAGGAGGCCGATCAGGCAGCGCCAGGCCAGCGGGCAGGGGACGCCACGGCCGGGCTGTGAGGATTCCCAGACCAATCCAGCCTGGACCCTCCCCAGCGGGTGGCTCAGCAGGGAGCTTGCCCAGGGGCCTGGGGCCCTGATACAGACAGACAGCGACAGCGATGGGCTCAGCCCAGACAGACACACAAGCGAGCTCTGCGGGGAAGGCCGATCAGGCAGCGCCAGGCCAGCGGGCAGGGGACGCCACGGCCGGGCTGTGAGGATTCCCAGACCAATCCAGCCTGGACCCTCCCCAGCGGGTGGCTCAGCAGGGAGCTTGCCCAGGGGCCTGGGGCCCTGATACAGACAGACAGCGACAGCGATGGGCTCAGCCCAGACAGACACACAAGCGAGCTCTGCGGGGACAGACAGACGCCACGGCTTACCCTGCGCCGGAGCTGGAGCTGCGGTGTCTCATCCAGGGAGCTCACCCTCTTCCTCCAGAAGGCCCGCCCGCACCTGCGCCTTCTCTCCCTCCCAGAGGCTGGAGCGGAGGGGATGAGCTCTCCAGGACACACGCTGGGCCTGCCATCGAGACCCTGGGGGCCGGGCTGGGGCTGGGCAGCCCCGCGGGCGCTGAAAGGCAGCCACGCCCGTTGGGGGTAAACCCGTGTTAATGAGACGTGCACAGCCAGCATTACTGTGACTTGTTGCGTATCTTCGATGTGAGTAAGGTAGTGAATCCACACCTTAGCGCATTTCAGTGTAAATTTCATAAGGTTCTCAGGCTCCTTTGAATTCATGGTCCTGTTTTTAGAGGAATTTGGAGAAACAGTTCCCTGGCTCGTCACTCGTCTGCTTCTCCGCAGTGTCTGGCCGTGGGAGAGACCCACACGGAGCATCGCTCTCCTGCGAACCTTCTGACCCTGCAGTTACTCCCTCAGCTGGACCTCCAGCGGGAGGCAGGGCTCCCCAGCTGTGTCGCAAGGACCGCCCTCGGCCCCCCGCTCAGGTTTGGGAGTGAGCCCTGTGGGTCCTGCCCTGGCCTCCCCACCAGCCCTGCAAGTTGGGGGAGGGAGGAAGTGGGGTTAGGAGGAGGGGAGTTGCTCATCTGTGAAATGGCGATAAAATGCCAAGTTCACTAATTGAATTACGGGATGATGTGAAGCACTGCACTCCGGGCGAGCACCGCGCTGGTGTCGGAATGTCTGCCCGTGTCCTCCGTGGGGGACCGGCGTGTGGAAAGAGGCTTCGACAGCAGAGGGCGCAGCCCGTGGCCTCGCAGCGTGGGGGGTGGTGAGATTCGTCTCGGAGGAACTCTAGGACCCGCCACGCGTGACAGAGGCCGCTATAAAGCCATCACTCTGTTCGTGGAGGTAGGTGTGAATGTGCTCCCACCTGCCACTGGAGCCATAAAGCAAGGCCACCTGCCGGCTCTCGGGAAGCTTGCAACCGACCCTAATCGGGAACGGACAACGGAACCATGAGGCCACTGGAGACTGCCCGTGAGTGGGTTTCCACAGACTGACAGCCCAGCAAGGAGGCAAGGCGCTAGGAGAGAAACCACGGAAAATCAATGTTTATACTTTTGCTCTCATTTATTTGATAAACCAAAGAAGAGTCTAGAAACTTTCAAAATGAGGTGCAGTTCCCAGACCTGGCTGCATGCTCTGTGGGGAAGCCTGCGGGGAGACCCGAACTGCCTGCGCCGAGTCGG
>NW_005355204.1:1302284-1304603 GCF_000412655.1 Myotis brandtii | reverse complement strand
GAGTGTGCCCAGGGTGCCTCCCCCCCGCCCGGAGTGTGTCCAGGGTGCCTCCTTCCCCCCCCGGGAGTGTCTCCAAGGTGCCTCCTCTGTGCAGTGCGTGGGAAGCTGAGTGTTTCCAAAGCTGGAATAAATAAATATTTTCTCTCACCAGCTCTAAAATGATGGCTTTTCTGCATTTTCAAAAGCTGTTCTACTAGAATTTGAAGAAACTAATTAAATTTATGAGCTCAAGGTGGAACTAGCAAATATTACAGGAAAGAACTCTCTTCATCAGGGAGCTCAATGGGAGCCATGCTGGCCGCGCTGAGGGTCGAGGCAGAGCAGGGTGAGGCCGGCTCGTGTCAGGTGTCTGCACAGGAAGTGGAGCTGGGGAGGGGCCGGAGCAGCAGGTGGCTTTGCTGGGACGTGGCCTGGCTCACTGTCCTCCTCCACTGGCTCAGGCTGAGGCTGGTCCCTGCATCCTGTGGTCTGGCCGCTGTCTGCTGGCGATGGGGTCACCAGGGCGTTGGGGAGGAGGGAGGATCGGGGAGGACCGTGTGGGCGTTGGGGAGGAGGGAGGATCGGGGAGGACCGTGTGTTGGGGAGGAGGGAGGATCGGGGAGGACCGTGTGGGTGTTGGGGAGGAGGGAAAACCAGGTTCCTTCCTGGGCTCCCTCCTGTGGTGATGTCTCCAGCTGGCTCTGTCCTTGTCCCCTGGGCCTCACCTTAAGACTATGGGCCTTGGCTGCTAGCTCCTCACAGACCCAGGTTCCTCACACCCTCAACACTTCCTGTCCGTCCCACTTCCTGGCTGCACACAGCTGCCCACTCGCTGACCCTGTCCCAAGTGGTGGAGGGAGACCAAGCAACCCCTCAGAAGGTGGAGGAGGGAGCTCTCAGGAGGAGGAGGAGAAGGAGGAGGAGGAGGGAGCTCTCAGGAGGAGGAGGAGAAGGTCTCAGGAGGAGGAGGAGGGAGGTCTCAGAAGGAGGAGGGAGGTCTCAGGAGGAGGAGGAGGAGGAGGGAGCTCAGCCTGGCTGGGAGGTGGCAGGGCCTGCCGCTCTGGTTAAACAAAAGCGTGCTTGGGGGCTTCTGGCTCCTGGGGAGGCACTAGTGTTGTGTGCGCTTGGGGGGCTGCAGGGCTTGGGGAGCTCATTGTGTTGAGGGCCTCGTTCCATCCCATTGACAGGCACAGAACCTGACTGTGCCCGCGGGTCCGCGGCCGGCTCGCTGCCTCCTCAGGCTCTCTGGCCCTCGCAGGGCTCCGGGCTGCTCCAGGCCAGAGAGCGCTCTGGGGTGCGGCTGGCGCCTGGAGGGCGTCCTGGGTTATCTGGGGCCAGCAGTCTCCGAGGTGACAATCTGGTCCTGCCTCTCCTGCCCCTGATGGCGAGGCCGGGCAGGCGAGTAACTTTCTCACGGTCACTGCGTTTGGGGAACAGAGGGGAGCTAGTCTCCCCCACTGTCCACCGTGCAGCTTGCCTTTCGGTTGTTTGCCCTTTTCTTCGTCACCCTCTGGAGGGCCGTGGTCACTAGTGAGAAGGTGGTGGGAGGACGGGTGGAGCTGAGGACCTGGCAGGTGCAGGGGTGACGTAGGTGAGATGTGTTGAAGGGAGACTGAACCGAAACGCGATTTCCACGAGATCACATTGTTTTGGGAAAATGGAGCTTTCGCTTCAAGTTGTGGGGAGAGTCTCGCTGGGTGAAGAGGCGCCATCAGCTGGAGAAGCAGGAGCGCAGTCAGGCCGCCGCCAGTGCTTCAGGAAGCTGGGCCTCCTGGGCGGGTGTGAACACAGGTCAGGGCCCTGCGGCCTCACCGCCCGGCTCCCCCGCTGGACGCACGCTGTCCCTTCTCTGCTTCAGGATGCCCAGTGGAGAGCAGCATGCGTTACCGCAAGAGACTAAAAGTGGAACTGCCTTATGGCCCGGCCGTTCACTTCTGGGAATTTATCCGAAGAAACCTGAAACACTAATTTGAAAGAACCTCTGCACCCCTATGTTCAACACAGCGTTATTTACAACAGCCAAGGTCTGGAAGCAGCCCACGTGCCCATCAGTAGACGAGTGGATAAAAAAGCTGTGGTACATTTACACCATGGAACACTCTGCAGGTGTAAAAAGAAGGATCTCTTACCCTGTGAGACAGCATGGAGGGTATCATGCTAAGTGAAATAAGCCAGTCAGAGAAAGACAAGTATCACATGATCTCACTCATATGTGGAATCTAATGAATAAACTGAACTAACAAGCAAAATAGAGACAGACTCATGGATAGAGAGTTGGCAGGCAGCTCTGGCGGGGCTGTTGGGAGGGTGGAGGGTTGAACATAAAAGAAAGGAAGAGAA
>NW_005355204.1:1301494-1302097 GCF_000412655.1 Myotis brandtii | reverse complement strand
AATGGTGATGGGGAGAGGATGGACTAGCGCAGCGGTCGCCAACCTTTCGGACCTCAGGGACCACTGGTTGGCGACAGCTGGACTAGAGCACAGGACAGGATGTCCGCCTCCTCTGACGGATGCCCCTGCATAGTGGTCCCTGGTGGGACCTGCACCTGTCTGTCTGTCTCTCCTCTGCACACGTGTCTCCCTCTGCCTCCTCTTTCTATGCTTGGAACAAGGCAGGCGTGTCTGTGTGGGGCGTGCACACGGTGGGTGGGCACAGGAGGGCCTGTGGGTGACGGTGCCCACAGAGCCCCACAGGCCTGGCCCCAGAGGCTCCGCCAAGAAGGTGTCTGTGGAGAAGGTGCGCCTCACGCCCCCAGCTGTCCCCTGGAAGGTCCCGGGCAGACGGCCGGAGGGACGGGATGTGTGCGTGGGCCTCGCACCCACTGGGGCCGGGTGCTCTGGCTCCCAGATGACCTGTGCGTGCCGGGAGCGGAGGCCAGCTCACAGCTGCTCCGAGGCCTGACCTGCTGTTTTCTGTCCCTCCAGGGTGCTCGCTGGAAGACGGCCTCTGCAGACGGTGGGAGACCTGTGTCCACGGTGAGTGGGAGGGGGGCG
>NW_005355204.1:1286511-1301326 GCF_000412655.1 Myotis brandtii | reverse complement strand
CAGGTTCATTTCGCTTGACGCCCAAAGAGCCGTGGAGCGAGGCCTCTGCGGACATGGCTGAGGGAGCACGCGGAGGGCTGGTGGGAATGGAGCCGCTCCTCATGTGCTCGTGTGTGTCTGTGTCCGAGTGTTTAAGGCGATTCTAGACGATAGGTGGTGCCTCCGGAGCCTGACTGACTGGACGGGAACTGCCTGCCGCCACACCCTGGCCACGCCTCGGTCCCCTGACCTGCCAGCCACACCCTGGCCACGCCTCGGTCCCCTCACCCCCGTTTGCTCTGCCAGCGGGGAGGCTTCGCTTCCTCTGGTAGGAGGAGAAGAGAACGCGGTGCTCTGTGCTGTCAGGGACGGCACAAAGGTGGGGCCTGGGATACTGGATACCGGGCGGGAGTCCCCACAGCCGGCCAGCTCCCGCCCTGTGAGCCCTGGGGGTGAGCTCAGGACTCGCCTCTCAGAGGAGGAAAGCTGAGTGTCCTGGGCCATAGGAGCCAGGGAACTTGATGGCTGCCCTTCAACTGCTCAGGGGAGGGGCCAGGACACCCACAAAGGAGCCCAGGCCAGGCAAACGGCTTTCCCTAAAGTCAAACGGGTTTGTCCCTGGGACCCGGCCCTGGGAGGCCCCGAGGCGCGGATTCTCTTCTCGCTCCAACCTTAGTTTATGGTGCGCGTCCTGGGGATGGTGGGCTTGTCGCTGCCGGCATCTTGCTCGTGCCCCTCCTTCCATCCTGGATCTCGGGGCAAACCTGGGTGCCAGGGTACAGCCGATTCTCAGAGTCCCCTGATGCTGCGACCTTCGCGCGGGGTTCAGGATCTGAAGGAGGGGCCAACACACAAATGAAAATGCTGGACAAGAAATACGAATTTAGAAGGCATGGGGGCCAGGGGGAGCCTCTTTCTTGAAGAGACTCCCTGACTTCTGGCCTGGTCCGCCTTTTATTCCCGTGAATACACATTTGCCCTTTAGCAATGCACACAGGCAGATCCAAGGTGAAGTTTGGTAAACAGTGCAGAGATGATCAGGCTGGGAAACCGCCTCGAGCCTTGCGATCACAGCGGTGTGCTGACTGCAGAGCCCACTGGCCTTCCGGTGTTTCTTCGCTGCTGTTTGCAGCTGACTTCTCAGCCTGCACAGAGCCGGCCGGGCTGCGTAGCCGACGAGGGAGGACAGCAGTGCTGCCTGGATCCGTGTGGCCACTGTGAAGGCGTGCGCAGCCTGCCAGCGGGCGGGCAGAGCGGGGTGGCGGCCATGGCGTGGAGTCCAGAATGTTCTGTGGTCAGACACTGGGTTCCTTTCTCTCTGTACTCTGTTCTTTTCTTGGGATGTAGGTAGAAATATATAATTTTATTAACCTCATATGTGTTTTTAAAAGCCCAACAGACCAACAAGTGAAATGAAATGGTTGTGTGGGGTAGGGTCCAGTGTCTGCAGGGATTGGCTCTGGGCCCCTGGGGAACCCAAATCCCAGGAGGCTCAAGGCCCTGCTATAAAATGGGGACAACATACAGCGGCTCTGCACCCATGACTCCCAGCATTCCACCTGCAGGTGGAAATACTGTTTCCCACACTGGCGGGTTGCTTAGTGGTTAGAGAACCAGCCCATGTACTGAAGTTAGTCAAGGGCACACACCTGGGTTGTAGGTTCGATCCCGGCCCCAGTCAATGTGTCTCTCACATCAATGTTTTTCTCTCTCTCTCTTCTACCCCCTCCCTTCTATTCTCTCCAAAAATCAATGGAAAAAATACCCTCGGGCGAGGATAAAAAGAAAATACTGTTTCCAATAAGTTGGTGGAATCCTCAGCTGGGAAGCCAGGGATACAGAGGGGCGACGGTGTATTGAGAAAGAAAACCTGAGACCACGCGGGCCCGCGCAGCGCAAACCGTGCTGTTCAAAGGCCAGCGGTGCTTTATGAGGGTCGGGAGGTAAACGCAGCCCCTCACCGCTGGGCTGGCTGCTGTCACAAAGCCAGCAGACAGGCACTGGCGAGGGTGTGGAGAGGGGACCCTCGCGCACAGCGCGTGAACGTAAGACGGCGCAGCCGCTGCGGAAAGCAGGTCTGCAGCTCCTCAGAAAGGTAGGTGTGAAGTGACCATCTGTCCTGGGAGGCTCTGAGGATACAGTTGAACGGGCAGAGAGCAGGATGCAGGGACATTGCACCCGAATTCACGGCGGCATTACTCACGGGCGTGGGCGGCAGCCAGTGCGACCGGCAGGCAAGGGGATGAGCTACGTGGCCCATGCACGGGTGGGTATTCAGGCTGACAGAGAGAGAGGGAGAGAGAGAGAAACATCAATGATGAGAGAATCACTCTTTGGCTGCCTCCTGCATGCCCCCCACTGGGGATCGAGCCCGAAACCCTGGCATGTGCCCTGACAGGGAATGGGACCCTGACCTCCTGGCTCAACCACTGAGCCTCGAGGCCAGGCTGTGTCTTGGATCTTGATGGCAGTCTGCAGTCTGCCCTCCCCGTGCAGGGCCGGCGGTGTGTGCCCTCCCCCAGAGGGCTCCCCCTCCCCCCTCCCACGGGGGTGCACCTTCCATGTGGCCTCTGGGGAGCGCACCAAGGCAGGGGCTTTTAAAAAAATATATATTTTTTATTGATTTTTTTACAGAGAGGAAGGGAGAGGGATAGAGAGTCAGAAACATTGATGAGAGAGAAACATCGATCAGCCGCCTCCTGCACACCCCCTACTGGGGATGTGCCCACAACCAAGGCACATGCCCTTGACCGGAATCGAACCTGGGACCCTTCAGTCCGCAGGCCAACGCTCTATCTGCTGAGCCAAACCGGCGAGGGCAAGGCAGGGGCTTTGTGAGAAGGGAAGGGGTCCACCACCCTTTAGGCCCTTCATGTTCTACTTCAAAGTGGATCATGCAAATAGCATGTGGACACATTGTCATGAACAGCACTCAGCCGGGAGACATGTGGAACAGAAGTAGCTGCCTTCCTTCGTAGGCCTGCACCCGTGACGGGACCGCAGCCGCGTGTGCCCTGCACACGGTCCGTGCCCACTCACTCAGCATGGGCACTGCTCGTGGCATTCGATTCAGGAGATCCAGCAGCAGCAGGAAGGGCCCGCCTCCTGGCACCGTCCTCTGGGGAGTTAGCAACAGGCTGTCGCCCACGCTGCCCTCACAGGGGCAGGGCACCTCGCTGACACTCAGAGCCCAGGGTGCGGGACTGCCACGCAGCCTGACCAGGAGGCTCATTAGACCTCTGAGAGGCAGGGAGTGGGCTCCTGAGCTGAGGACTGGGAAGCGCCGTGAACCGGCCTCTCGGGAGGAAGAAGAACCGGTCCTGAGCCTCCCTTCGTGAAGGGGGATGAGTGGCAGTGGGCCCAGCTCCACTTGTGCGTGTGTGCGTGCGCGCGCACACACACACACACACACACACACACACACACACACACGTGTTCAATGCGTGGACCTCACTGCAGGGGCACCAGGCTTGTTGTGTCCTTGGCTCCTGTTACTGCATCTTGGGCTCTATGGTCGGATCACGCGTCGCACTTCTCAGCCTCGGGGCGGGGGGTCTGCATGACGGGCGCGGCCCCGAGTCAGGAGAAATGAGCCCAGACGCGGCCATTTGCGGGGTGCCCTCCCTCTGAGCGGCTCTGGGCCCTGAATTTCCGTGGAGCCACCGGGGCTGATCCTGCCTGCCTCTGGGCCGGCACTGCTGACGCGTTAAAAGGCTGAGGACTGCTTTCGCGTCTTCTGGGGCAGAGGACATGGAGCCCTGTGCCACGCGGGCGTCGTGGATGCGACCCGAGCTTGTGGCTCCCGGTGGCTTTGTAACTGGTGGTGCTGGAGGGACTGCGTGTCGCTGTGAATAAGCAGCGAGAGGAGCGCAGCCCGGGAGCACTCAGCAGGCCAGAGCCCGGGCGTCCGTGGGCAGGTGCGCACTGCTGCTCGGTGGGTCCGGGTCGAGCCTCCTCCCCGCACAGTGCGCGGAGGCAGGAGCTCTGTACTGGCTGCGCCAGGCCTGCTGTGGTGGCCGGGAAAGACCCCTCCCTGCAGGCTCCCTCTCGCTGGCGGCGTGGGCGCCCCTGCAGCGCTGAGGACCCGGGCAGGGTTTTGCCTGGCGTGTTTCAGGGAACAGAAATGCTCTCAAGCAGGCGGCGGGCCGGCTGTCAGTCTCCTGTGTCTGGTGCCCATCACTGGCTCCATCTAGTAATCTGATTGGCCCGGCTGGTCTTTGGCCTCAACCCCTTGAGCCACGTGTCTCCTACTGGCCCAGTCAGGGCGGGGTCAGGGCCTCGAGCTGCTTAAGCCAACTTCTCAGCGGGCTGCAGGCTCCTCCGCCACAAGCGAAGGCGCATCGACACTGTGGTTGGGTTCTTCACTCTTTAAAAGAATCACAAACAGAACAACTAGACCCAAACTTTAACATTTGTTTGGTCTCTTCATTGTGGGTTGTTTTCATTTTCTTAATCTGAAAGCTTGATGTCATTGATTGGTCCGGTGTGTGTGTACGTGTGTACGTGTGTGTGATGTGTGTGAACACGTGTGCACACATGTGGTGATGAACTCTGTGGTACAAACCTATTGGTCTGGGAGTCAGGAAAGCGGGGGCCGGTATGGGCTCTGCCACTGGCTGTTTTCTTGACTTCTGTTCCAGTCACTTCTCCATGGAAGGTGCCAGATTTCCCGCCTATAAATGAGGAGTGTGGCCACATGCGTGGCTGCTGCCCATGGCTGCCCATTGGAAATACTAGTATCTGTGCCAGGTGCTGCCTGACTGAGTCGAATCAGAATCTCGGGGCAGGGGTGGGAGTCGGGCCCCAGCCTCCTCCTGCTTCCTTCCTTCCTTCTCTTTTTACAGCCCCTCGAAGTGGCTCTGCTGTGTGCTCCTGGCTGAGAACTGCGGGCAGCTGACCGCTCACAGCTTCCCCGCCAAACATGCCATGGCATCTGCACCGAATGCCAGCTGTGCTTGTGCAGCAAACAAAGGGGTGCGAGGGGGGATTCAGCCTCATTGCTTCTATGGTTTGTTAGCAAGAACATCATTAGCATAAATTATATTTCTCTGTGGAGATGCTAATAAATGCTAATGACTAATTTGCCATTTAAGAAATTGCAGGTTGCCATGCAAAACGGTCTCAGGTAAACAACCCCTCCTGACTGAGTGGCAGCATTCTGTGCTTCGTTATTAAAGATATTAGCCCACGACACTGAAAGACTGAAAAATGCTACCAATTAGTGCTGATACCTTTGCTGTTTTACAATTTATGGGAGATTCATATGCTTTATTTCAATGAGCCACACAGTTCTGGTTGCACTGTAGACTGGCTGCTTGTCAGGCTGTTATTTTGTCGGAAGGAAAGGAGAGGGCGGCAGGACCAAGAAACAAAAGGCAGACAGTAGGGACAGGTGCTGACGCGGTGCAGACTTTGAACCGAAAGAATGGTGATTAATATGTTCAGAACAATGGTTGGTACATGGAGAATTTCAGAGAAGTGTAATCTATAGGAAAGAACCATGTGGAAATTCCAGTTCTGAAAAACACATGAACTGAATTTAGGAATGGAGCTGGTGGGTTAGCAGCAGATCAGACACAGTGGAAGTGGGATTAGAGAGTGTGAAGGAGGCCAGAAGACCAGCTCCAGAGAGAAAAGAGTGATGGGAAGTATATGGAGAGGGAGGGACATGTGGGCCTGGTTTGGAGATGGCACACTGTGATCGAGGTCCACTCGGGAGCAGAGGGAGTGGCAGGAGCAATGTTGATGAATTTCCAAAATGTATGAAAGACATCAAGCAGAACTCAGGAAGCACCATGGGTCCCAAGAAGAACATGCATCCACCTGGGACTTGGGAACAGGATGTGAAATTGTTGAAAATACAAATTTAAGAAGCCCACAAGGGGTCAGAGCAAAGGCGGCACCGAGCCTGCAGGTGAGACGAGACAGGAGCAGCCCTGCTGTGCATGAGCCCTCCCGGCCTTCACTGGACCTACCTTATCTGATGCACCTGGGCAGCTGGATGAGGGTGGAAAATGGGGATTAATCCAGAGGTGCTGGCCCCGAAACTGAGAACCTCCCTGCCCCTCTGACATGGTCATGCAGACATGAGCCAGCCCGAGGGCCCGCAGGAGGAGGAGAGCCATGGGGGCCGGCCTGCTCACAGTCAGCAAGAAAGAGTGGCCAGCTGTGGTTTTACACCCATGGGTTTTGGGGGTGTTTCCTTATGCAGTTGACAGACAACTTCAACAGGATTGGAGGCAGCTAAAAGGTCATGGAATTTAAACTTTAAAGAACTGAAAGACAATCACTGTCAGCCATTCTATACCCAGAGGAAGTATCTTTCTAACAGGAAATGGAAATAACGACATTTTCAGGCCACCAAAAATGGAAAGAATTTATCGTAGCTGCCCCGACTAAACAAACACTCAGGAAGAACGGCGTGACCGTCGGGAGACAGTGGAGAGGCCGGAGGAGAGGAAAAGGAGGCACACAGCTCCCCGTGCAGGCACGAGGGCAGCCGGGCAGCTGGGAAGCAGTGTTCAAGGCAGCAGGACCAATATTGTAAAAACATCAGTTCCCTCCGCATTAACCTTTATGTCTAGACAATCACAATGAAACATTCACCATTACTGTTTTGTAATTAAGCAACTAGCTTTAAAGTGCATGAGGCTGAATAGGAGAGTTCTGAACAGAGACCCGTGCAGTGTGGACTGATACTCCCAGCTGCGGTGCTTCATGAGATGGAATATTGAAACCCGAGTGGCTGTGATCACAAAACAGATTGAAGGAAAAGAACAGAAAGTCTAGAAATAGACCCAAATGCATATGGGATTTTAGTATATGATAATGATATTTTAATCAGTGGGGAAAGTGTATTATTCAATAATGATTTGGGGACAACTGGCCAGACATTGGGAAAATATATAGCTAGATCCTCCCAAGCTCCTTACCCCAAAATAAAATCGAGGTGGCTCCAAAACTTGAAAGAATATGGGATTTTATAAGTACTAGAAAACTTGGGGAGAACTTTTTAAATAATTTTGAGAGGAAATTAATGTTTTTAAGCAAGACAAGAAAACCAAATATCTAAGAAAATTTAAAGTGCATACTTTTAACTCACCATGTCCACTTGTATGAAATTATATGATGAATATGCTTAAGCATATGTGTAAAGAATCCAATGTAAAATGATTCTTTGAAACATTGGAATAGACAAAAACACGAATATCCTAAATACTCTTTAAATTATGGTTCTTCTTCAAGATGGAATTATATAGGTGCTGATAGAGAAAGATCTCAAAACATTTTGGATGAAATTTGAAGATGAAGAACAGCTGAGATCCATATTAGAAAAAAATGAAATTAGATCTAATTTCTTTCAGAAGAAGCAACTATACGTTTCAAAGGCAAAACTATAGCCCTAGCCAGGTGGCTCAGTTGTCATCCCAGTGGTTGTGGGTTTGATCCCTGATCAGGGCACATATAAGAATCAACCAGTCCTATATAATAAAAGCCTAATATGCTAAATGTCCAGTCAACCATTCAACCAATCAAAGCATAATATGCTAATGATATGCTAAGGCCGCTCAACCACTCGCTATGACGTGCACTGACCACCAGGGGGCAGACACTCTGACCGGTAGGTTAGCTTGCTGCTGGGGTCCTGCCAATTGGGACTGAGTGAGACGGGCTGGACATGCCCTAGAGCCCTCCCGCAGTCCCTCCCTGGCTGGCCAACCTCCTGCATCCCTCCCCGGCCCCAGTCGTGCACCGGTGGGGTCTCTTGGCCTGGCCTGCACCCTTTCGCAATCTGGGACCCCTCAGGGGATGTCGGAGAGCCGGTTTTGGCCCAATCCCATGGGCCAGGCTGAGGGACCCCACGAATTCATGCACCAGGCCTCTACTTAATGCATAAATAAGTGGATCATCAAATCAATGTTTCTCTTTATCTCTAATCAATAAATAAAAATTAAAAAAGAAAATAAGAACTATAAAGATTTTTTAGAGCAGAATATAACTTTTTCATGACCTCAGAGTAGACAAAGATTTTGAAACAGGACATAAAAAGCACTAATCACAAAGGAAAAGATTGATAATTTCATTTCCTCTATTAACATTGAGACCATCTCTTAATAGAAAAGCACACTAAGGAGAAAGTTAAAGGAGCAGAGGCAGAATGGGAAAAGATATTTTTAACACGTATAACCAACAAATTATTTTTAAAAAGACAACTAAGAAAAAATTGGCAAAATATTTTAACAGGAACTTGGAAGAAATCCAAATGCCTGAGGAATATGCAAGGCAGTGCTCCACCTGAGGGTTAAGTCACAGGCGTGGCCGGAAGCCCCTGGAGCGCAGGGGGAGGCTCGAGGGGAGAAGTGCGGAAAAGCGGAGCATTCCTGGCAGCCTCCGTGCGGAAGAGACAGAGCTGGACTCACAGAGCCTCTCAGAAGGGGCGCATACACCCCCCCCCCCCCCAGTTTCAATGAGGTCCCCGATGAGTTACATCCTGGGTGTGCAGGTGAGCCAGGGAGAGCGCCCTCACGAGAATGCGCAGGGCAGCCTGGATGGGAGGCAGGGGGCGGAGGAGGGAGGGGGCTGGAGCCCCCAGAGCTCCTGCGGCGTCACACACACACACACACACACACACACACACACACACACACGATGCCTGGCACTCGCACCCTGTGGTCACGAGTGAACGTCCGAGACCAAGACACGAACATAGTTAGAAGTGTGTCTGCAGACAGCGGTGGTGCTCGCCACACTTACCTTGTGACAGAGCCGTGGTTAATATGTCCTGGACGTGCAGGACAAGAGAGAAATGTTACCAGAGAAAGGGGCTCTGTGCTCAAAACAATGAAACGGAAGGACCATCACTAGGTGTAGGGGTGTCAGGATGGATAGGACAGAGATTGGACATGGCAGAGGGAGGGCTAGTGACCTGGAAGCGGGTCAGTCGGAAGCAGCGCGCAGCCACAGCAGAGCTGGCAAAGCTGCAGAGAGTGCGTGAGGCCCGGGGTGCCGGGGCGAGTCCCTGCGTCAGGAGCTGTGGCCCCCGAATAGGGAGAAAATGGTGCTGAAACAGTGCCTGAGGTTTCTTTCCAAAACTGAAGAAAGACACCAAACCTAGGACTTAAAAAATTTCACAAAATAGCCATTTGTAGGTAGAAAAGGTTGCCTGTTGGCAGGTTTGTGTGGTTCAGCGTCATGGATTGAATTCAAAGAGAACCACCCCCTGAACTTCACAGGGAAATCAGGGGCACCCGGAGCTGGAGACGGACCTGGGACCCAGCGTTCCCTTCGCCAGAAACCGGGACAGAAGCAGAGGAGGCGCTCCCGTTGCCGCGTGAGAGCAGCGGCTCGGCCTGGGGCGTGGCACTCGCTGAAGTGGGTGTTTGGGTATGAAGGTGAAATAAACCCACAAGACGCCATGAAGACAAGAGTGTCCCTAAAACACGAGGGGCAGTTGTGCTGACAGATGGAGCCAGGAGACGGGGGAATGGAGGGCGGGCGGGCAGGGGGTGGACACGGACCTGCTGGCCCGGGGTGAGGTGGCTGCTGCCCTGTGACAAGTCAGGGAAGAAGATATAATTACTGGGGTGACCACAAAAAGAGGAGCTAGCAAGCTAACAAAGGAAAAAAACAATAAAAATTCCAAAAGAAGGCCACAAAGGCGAGAAAAGAATAGGCGCAGCCCTGGCCGGTAGCTCAGTTGGTTAGAGCGTCATCCCCATACACCTAAGTGTGGGTTCAGTGTCCAGTCAGGCACATACAAGAAGCAATCAATGAATTCATCAATAAGTGGAACAACAAATCGATGTTTCTCTCTCCCCTCCTCTCTCTAAAAAAAAAATCAATAAAAAAAGAGCAGACATAAAGCAGATGGGACAAATAAAAATCAGTGATAAGATGACAGGTGCAAACCCCAGTGCACAAACAATCACAGGGAAAACAAATGCACAGAAGGCTCCCATTGGAAATGAAGATCGCCATTAGGAAGTGAGCCTTGTTATATGCCGCTTACGGGAGATCCCCTTACATGTCGGGACAGGAAAGATAGAAAATCAGAGGACAAAAGGACACACCATGGCACACTGACCCTAGGGGGCTGCACAGCCATCGCACACAGGCGGCTCAGGGTGAGCTCTGCACAGAGCAAAACGACTCTGAGGAAGCACGAGGGCCAGCCTTCCAGGCACAGGACGGTTAAGCCAGATGCCCCTGAAGTCCAACTCCAGCCTGTACACAGCCAACGCTGAGAGAAAACAGCATAGTTTGAGACGTTAGCATATCTCACTAAATAATTGATAGAAAAACTGTCCCCAAAACACTAAAAAACCAAACCTGTAAACATGGAGCAGCTGTGAAGAACGAGATGAGCACCCTTCGCCTAACCGACATAGAACACGGCGGCCGTCCAAACCGAAGGTGCACGCTCTCCAAATGTAAACGGAATATTTGTCCAAATGGATTATGTGTTGGGCAAGAGAATTTCTATGGCTTAAGAAATTAAGGTAGAAACCAATAAAGACAAGATAACTACAAAAATCTCTAAATGTTTGGAAATTACTCTCCTAAATACCCAATACAGTGGGGCCTTGACTTACGAGTGTCCCGACTAACGAGTTTTTCAAGATATGAGCCGTCTCTTGGCCGATTTTTTGCTTTGAGTTGCGAGCTAAAATTCGGGTTACGAGCCAGCTTCAGATACCCCACCGCTAGTTGGCGCAGTGAACGTCACAGTGAACGCCACAGTGAACGCCACAACATCAGCCCAGCATCACGTGTCTCACTCGTTCACTGTTGATTTGACATACTAGTAATTTGAGTTACGAGCTCCGTCATGGAACGAATTAAACTCGTAAGTCAAGGCCCCACTGTATATCAAAGAAGAGATCTCAATAGAAATTAGAAAATATCTTGAATCGGGTGATCGTGACAACATGACATTATGGAATTTGTGGATACAGCTAAAGCTATGGTTGGAAGGAAATGGTGATCTTCAGTGCTTTATAGAAAAGAAGAAAAGTTGAAAACAAATGATTCAAGTATCTGTCTCAAGAATTTAGAAAAAGAACAGGAAACAAAGAAAGAGGAGGAAGGAAAAAGAAAGAGCAAAAATGCTGTAGTAGAAACCAAATGTATAGCAGAGGGAATGAACAAAACCAACCATTGGCTCTTTAGAAAAGATTTTAATATAAATTTCTGGCAAAACTGATCAAGAATAAAAGAGGGAAGGACCAAATCACCAACACCAGGAATAAAAAGTGGACATCACTACAGACCCTACAGACATCAATAAGACAGTAAAGGAATGTTATGGACAACTTTAGCCCATAAATTGCTACTGCAGATAAAGCAGCAAATCTAGGCACATATACTTTTTCCTTATGATTCAGCAATTTCATTAGAAATGCATACTTAGAAATACAAAGGATGTTCCCAGCAGCTTGATTCACATCTGTGAAAGCGGAACAAATTCATTTATTGTGGTCCAGCAATTCCGCTCCAATTATATACCCAACAGAAACTCATACTTAGGCCCTAACTGGTTTGGCTCAGTGGATAGAGCATTGGACTGCATACTGGAAGGTCCCGGGTTCGATTCCGGTCAAGGGCACATGCTTGGGTTGCAGGCTCGATCCCCAGTAGGGGGTGGGCAGGAGGCAGCTGATCAATGATACTCTCTCATCATTGATGTTTCTATCTCTCTCTCTGAAACAATAAAAATTAAAATTAAAAATTAAAAAAAGAAACTCATACTTAGGTATACAAAAAAGAATGCCTAAGAATTTTCCTAGCAGTATTATTAAAAACAGCCCCAAACTGGAGCTAACATATGCATCTATCACAACGAAATGTGTGATTGTGGCATGTTCATACAGTGAAATACTGTAGAGAAAAAACATCCACTGTTGTTATAGAAACACACACACAAACCTGCTGAGCCAGGAGCCGGTGGAGGACACAGAGGGGAGTGTCGGACCGTAGCTGGGCGGCGGGGCCGTGGGTTCGGATCTGTGCGGAGGGCTGCACACTTCTGAGTCTCCTCTTTGGAGCGCTCGTGGTGTTTCAATAAAGCGTTTATAGAACAGCATCTCTACAGCCGTGCCTGTGCTAACACACATCGTCTTAGCGATCCAGCAAGGCTCTGGGGAGGAGGCTCCCAGCATTCTGGGAGTGCCCGTCCCCTCACCAGTGAGGGGTGGTCTGAGCCAGGCCCAGCGCCCCGATCCAGTTCCCGCCCCCTCCACGCGGCCTCAGAAAGCAGCTCTGCAGGCTGCTCTGCCCGCCCGGGTGAGGGACTGAGGGACGTGCTGTTTCTAGTTTCCCGAGTGAGGGACTCCCTTCTGGGCAACCTGCTCACTCTCAGGCCTCACCAGACAGGACGAGGCCCCCCTGATTGATGTGCTAATTCCTCTCCAAACACCTTCACAGCCACGCTCACTGGTGTTTATCACAGGGCTGGGCGGCAGCCTGGCCGAGCACAGACATACTGACCATCACGACCAGCCATGAGCCCGAGCCTCCAGGGACTCCGCTGCAGCGGGGCACATGGCCTGTTGGAGCCCGGGGGTGTCCGCGGCCGCGCCCTCCGCTCCAGTGACGGGGGTGGCAGGTGCCTTAGCCCTGCCCTTCGACCTGACAGCTCACGGTTGCTCATGTGTGTGCAGCTGTCCCGTGTGCTCACCATTTGCGTAAGTTCAGCAGAGTTACGAAGGAGTGACTCAGGAGGGCCTGCCCTTTCTGTTAATCCTCGAAGGAGGATAGTTTTCCATTGATTTTAGAGAGTGGAAGGGAGGGGGAGGGGGAGACAGGAGCAAGAGAAGCATCGATGTGAGAGAGACACATCAATTGGTTGCCTCCCCCACACTCCCCAGCTGGGGTAGGGGGCCTGCACCCAGGTACGAGCTCTTGACCGGATGGAGCCCGAGACCCTTCGCATTGTGGGGCAGTGCTCTAACCACTGAGCAACTGGCCAGGGCAGGAGGGTCTGTCCTTGATGAACCTCCGTCCCCGCAGTCAGGCCCCCCGCCTTCCACACGCACTCGGAGCCAGCCTGTCCCCGTGCCAGACTTCGGAGCAGTTTCTGAAATGATGCCGCGCGTTGCTCTGCCTGCACTGCCTGCAGCCGAGAGGCAGTGGCGTCTGTTTCATCAGGGCTTCCCGGCTGCTCAGCGTCCTCGAGCCCGAGTGGAGAAGGGCTGCCCGGGGAGAGTGGACGATCCGTCCCCCTGCAGCCAGGGCCTCGGTGCCCACAGGCGGGGCCGTGTGCCCGCACAGGCCTCCTGGACCCCCTGGAAGTGTGCTCCCTGCTCAGATGTCTCTCATCCTGGGCGGGAAGCTCAGCGGTGTCTCCATCCTCGGGTCCTCCGGTGTCGAGTGCAGGGGGTGGGCACGAAGTGAGCTGTGGCTCAGAGCACAGCGAGCAGCAGCGTTTCTGTGGTTAAAGCCCATCCCCAGTTCTCTGGCCGGGACAGTCCTGCCAGGCCTGTGCTCTGCCATTGCCTCCTCCAGGGGAGCAGGGAGCCAGCCAACCATCACCAGAGCCCCAGCTTCCCTTTAGGCTCAAACATATGTGCCCTGACTGGGGATCGAACCCGCAACCTTGGTGTATCAGGACGATACTCTAACCAACTGAGATACCTGGCCAGGGCACTCCTTTGCTATCTTAAAAAGTGACAGTATTTGAGTCTACTCAGTTTGGCTCAGTGGATAGAGCATCGGCCTGCGGACCAGAGGGTCCCGGGTTCGATTCCAGTCAAGGGCATGTACCTTGGTTGCAGGAGGCAACCAATCAATGTGCTTCCCTCACATTGATGTTTCTCTCTGTCTTTCCCTTTCTCTTCCACTCTCCCTAAAAATCAATGGAGCCCTAGCTGGTTTGGCTCAGTGGGTAGAGCATCAGCCTGTGGACTGAAGGGTCCCGGGTTCAATTCCGGTCAAGGGCACATGCCCGGGTTGTGGGCTCGATCCCCAGTAGGGGGTGTGCAGGAGGCAGCCAATCAATGGTTCTCTCTCACCATTGATGTTTCTATCTCTCTCCCTTCCTCTCTGAAATCAATAAAAGTATATATCTATAAATCAATGGAAAAATATCCTCGGATGAGGATTAAAAAAACGTGACAGTATTTGAGACAAATTTGCATTTTAAATATTTTTCTTTAATATTCACCTGAGGATCCATTTATTGATTTTTAGAGAGAGAGAAGGAGGAAGAGAGGAGAGAGAAAGAGAGGAACATCGATCGATTGCCTTCCATATCTGCCCTGACCAGGGCTCAAACCTGCAACCTCTTGGGTGTAGGGGATGGCTGCCCACCCCGGGGCTTATTTTGCATTTTACAGGCGTCCCCTCAGGTTTTCTTGTTGCCTGTGCTCACTGTGGGGGAAGCAGCTCTGGGGCCAGAGGTTCGATGAGGTGGTCCCCCCAGGATACCAGCTTGGCCCCACACAGGCCTCACCTCCTCACCTTCTGTGGACAGCAGACAGCAACGCCCGCACTGGTTAGTCTTCCCTTCGTCTCTGCCACAGAGAGCGGGTTGGGGTGCACGGAACTGCGTTGCCTCGGGCTGGGGAACCAGGAGTGGCCCTGCTGCCAGGTCCCACTGGAGCTCCCATCACAGGCCCTGCGCTCTGTGGTGGGCCCCGTGCTCCGTGGTGGGCGTCTCGCTCCGTGGCGGGCGTCTCGCTCCGTGGCGGGTGTCTCGCTCCGTGGTGTGTGTCTCGCTCCGTGGTGTGTGTCTCGCTCCGTGGTGGGTGTCTCGCTCCGTGGCAGGCGTCTCGCTCCGTGGTGGGTGTCTCGCTCTGTGGCGGGCATCTCGCTCCATGGTGGGCTCCGTGCTCTGTGG
>NW_005355204.1:1284096-1286067 GCF_000412655.1 Myotis brandtii | reverse complement strand
CAGGTGGGCGTCGTGGTGTTGGAGTGGTATCGGCTGCTTCGGGGGCAGCAGAGTCCTCGGTCCCCTCGTCCGCCTCATTCTTTGGGTTCACTGTTGGAGTCACACGAGAACGAGTGGCCCGGGAAATAGGACCCGGCGGACCAGAGCTCTCAGCTCAAGCACGTCCAGCCTGTACCCCAGGAAACCCGTGGTGTTTGGGGGCTACCGTGGGTGGTTTGCCTCCCTCCCCCCGCACATGTTCCGAGTCTCCAGCCAGGAGCGAGGCCAGCGGCTCTGCCCCGCCCCGCCCGGGCTGTCTCGGCAGCTGTGCGCATCCCCCGGCGCAGTGGTCGCCAGCCTTTTGGACCTCACGGACCACCGGATGGCGACCGCTGCTCTGGCGGATGCCCGCGTGCCATTGGGTTGTTACCGCCCAGCCCGTCCCAGTGCCCTGTCCTGGCAGACACAGAGCTGGAATCAGTGATCCCAGCAGAACGGCGTTTGGATGGGGTGTTTCTGCAGGAGTCCCCGCGGCTGCGTGTTGGAAGTGCTTCCACGGGAGCCTTGATTGAGGGCTAACGACCACCCCTGCCTGCAGCCGGTCTCAGGTCGGCATCTGCTGGGACACACAGGTCTGGGAGGGAGGGAACCGAAACGGTTTAGGGTTAAGACAAACTTTATGTACTTTTTTTATCCCACGCGTTCAGGGTAATAGCAATTCTTTATTTTTCCCACCAGTATTGATGAGTATGTGGCATAAATGTTTGATCACTACGTTTACTTTCATTTTAATTAAAGAATTTAAAAAATTTATTGATTTTAGACAGAGGAAGAGAGAGAGAGAAACATGGATTTGTTGTTCCACTTACTGACGCACTCATTGGTTGACTCTCATATGTGCCCGACCAGACATTAAACCCACAACCTTGGCCTATGGGGACGATGCTCCAACCAACTGAGCCACCCGGCCAGGGCTGATGGCAACTTTAAAAAAATCTTATTTATTGATTTTATTAAATGTATTGGGTGACATTGGTTATTATGATCATACAGGTTTCAGGTGTGGGTTCTATTTACAAGATCTGTGTGTTGCACCGTGTGCCCACCGCCCGGAGTCAGACCTCCTGTCACCCTGTATTAGGACCCCTCCCCCCCTTCCCTCTGGCAACCACTACTCTCCTGTCTGTGCCCACAAGCTTCAGTTTTCTAGCCCACATATGAGTGGAATTGTGTGGTTCTTAGCTTGTTCTGACCGACTTACTCCACTCAGCATATGCTCTCAAGGTCATCCCTGCTGTTGCAAAGGGCGTATTTCATCCTTTCTCGTGACCGACTAGTCCACGGTGTACATGGACCGTGTCTTCTGCATCCAGTCTCCCTCGATCGCAGGGCACTTTGGTTGTCTCCATGTCTTGGCCCCTGTGATCACTACTTTTAAGTGTAAATAGTTTAAATTTCGGTCCATCCCATCGATATCAAAAGAAACATCCGGCTCTCGAAGCAGCACAGGCCCGTTGGCGGGAAAGCCAGCCATTTGCTCCGTTTCTCAGCTTCACTTTCCTTTCGCATTCATGGCACCATAAGATTGTTTTCGTGTTTCAGCTCAAACACGTTTCTGAGCAGAGTATGTCCCCCGCTGTCCTGAAGCCACTGCTGTCACCGTTCACACGTGAGCCGCCTATCCTCCTCCCGCTCCTCTTCGAGGCATCGCACGGAAAGCCGCCTCTGGACGTATCCCCCTGGAGAAGCCACAGGGGAAAACGTGTCCGCAGCTCGGTGCCGCTGGCCGGTCCTTTTGCGGGGTGAAAGCAGCAGCCCCTCAGGCTGAGCAGCCCAGTGCTCATTTCTCCGATTTAGAAAGTACGTGTGAAGCCTCCAAGAAACACAGCTCGCCACATTTCCTGGCGAGGTGGCCCCGCGCACGGGTTCCGTCTTCCCTCCGCGTGTTCTGGTCTGAAGACTGCGGCCGAGCGGGCACCCTGCTGGCCGGCC
>NW_005355204.1:1282582-1283970 GCF_000412655.1 Myotis brandtii | reverse complement strand
CACGGCAGGTCTGCTTCCCGCGGAGCCTGGAAGTGGAGACCGCCACACAGGCTCACCTGCCCCAGATGCTGATGTCTCATTGGATGGTGGCAGGTTGGCGGCGTGGGGCCTGCGGCCGCTTTCCGGAAGGTGCCCGGCCAGGCAGCTACAGGAAGACAGTGGGCGGCATTTCCCCTGGTGGCCCTGCGGGAACCCGGCTGCGTCCCCGGGGCGGGTCGTGCTGGGACGTGTGCAGGTCTCACTAACAAGGACCGGAGGAAATGGACGTAGGGGCCACGTCCATGCCAGGAAGGAGGCGTGGCGTGCACAGTCCCGCAGGCTGCAGGGCAGGGCGGCGGGGGCAGAGGTCACGGAGTGCTTCCTGGAAGCCCATGGAGCAGAGTGCAGACATGGCGTTCATGACTCACTCACGACAGCCGTGTCTTTGGGAAGGAAAAGAACTCAGAAATGACACCCACACGTGTGAACGGATTGGGCACAGTGTTCATGAGGCCTGTCCTTGTTGGAAATGCCTCTTTTAAAAAAAGAATGTTTTATTGATTTTTAGAGAGAGAGGAAGGGAGGGGGAGAAAGAGAAACATCAATGATGAGAGAGAATCATTGATCGGCTGCCTCCTGCACGCCCCCTGCTGGGGATCGAGCCTGCAACCCAGACCGGGAGTCGACTGCGACCTCTCAGTGACCCCTCAGTGTCCTGGAGCGCACGCCAGCCTTGCAAACGTCTGCTGTGATGAAGTGGGAAGAAGTGCCGACTCCTCTGCTGGAGGCCCCCTGGGCCCCGCCTCCAAAGAGACCAACTCGACTTCTGTTCTGAGAAGAACCCCCACGCCAGCCAAAGGCGAGTGCTGGGAGGGAGCCGGCAGCACCCTGCGCCGAGGGCTGGGTGGCTCCCGGGCTCCCAGGGCGCCGCAGCCTCCTGGCGGCTGAGCGGAGCCCCGGGAAAGGCCATCTCCCTGAGATGAACCCCCTGTTTCCCGCTTCGGGAAGAAAACAAACAGTAGCCGTTTCGGGAGAGAAACCGCTTTCTCTATTCTTTGCTCATTTACCAAATTGTGTGGACGGGAATGCGGCAGACACGTCATAACATGCTTATTCCCACACAGCTTCAAAGTCGTTCTGGACAAAGTCACGTGCACAGGAGCATAACTACCAACAAGGTCAATGTTTGTTGCATAAATAACAGTGGTACTGCCCGGCCCGTGGCTCAGTGGTTGCGTGTCATCCCGTGCACCAGGAGTTCGCAGTTGGAGTCCCAGTCAGGGCACAGGCCCAGGTTACAGTCTCCTTCTCTCTCTCTCCCTCTCCCTTTCTGTCTCTCTAAAAATCAATAAAAATCATAATAATAAAAGGCCAAGAGGCGTCATGACCGAAACAACCAAACAACCGGT
>NW_005355204.1:1281610-1282408 GCF_000412655.1 Myotis brandtii | reverse complement strand
GCGCGGAGCCCCAGGCCCCTGGGGGTGGAGAGGTTCGCGCTGCAGCCGGTGTTTGCTGGGGAGTCCGAATTGGACTGAATGGACGGCAGCTGGCGTGCTGGCCCGGTTAAGCTCCAGGAAGGTGTGTTGTAAGAGGAGCGGGCAGCCTGTTCTCCCAGCGGAGTTCCATCACTGAGCATGATGTGGAGGGGGGCCTCCAGAAGCCACACTTTATGTGGCCGAGCAGGAGAAGAGCACTACGGCTGCTCTCTGCTCTTCATGAGTCCATGCGCCTCCCGCTACCGGCTGGCACGCGTGCTCGGGAGGAGAGGACCCGCTGTCTGTGGCCAGGAGGCTGGTGAGGTTTGCCAGGGAAGACAGGTTGGCAGACCCATCGCATTACCACAGCAGGGGCCGCCTGCCAGGGCTGTCACTTCGTAGGCGTGCCCGGATGCGAGTGCTTCTGGCCCAGTGTGTAGTCTATTTTGCCAGAGCCCCAAAGTCTGTTGAGGTGTACAGCGCCTACAACAACGTCAAAGCCTGCGGAACCCCCAGGGCCTCTGCCCCCTCCCGCTGCACCCGAGGAATGCGCTCACCCGGCTCAGGAAGGCCCTGGGCTATGGCAAGGGCTGCAAATACAACCCCCCGTACAGCGAGCCTGTGTGTGGGCCAGGGACACCTGCCCGAAGCATTGAGAGGAGGGATTTCTTCAAGCAGAGGCGGTGCTGACTCTTTGAGGCTCTGACAGCAGAAGGATGTTACTTTCTTTTCTTTCTTTTTCTTCTTCTTTTTTATTTTATTTTATTTTATTTTTTTAAA
>NW_005355204.1:1277293-1279694 GCF_000412655.1 Myotis brandtii | reverse complement strand
GCACTGCACCTCCTCTGAGTCTCGGTATGCTTTTCTCTTTCCTTCTAGTTGTAGAATTTCCACTCAGCCAGCCTTCCTGTGGTTCTGGATGCTGTCCGTTCCGTCTTTTAGTTGTATTTTTGAAGTGGTTGTTTGAGACAGCAGACTCCGGTGTTTACCTATTCCGCCATCTTGGTTTCTCCTTCTTCTTCTTTTTTAATAGGAATGGCCAGAAAGAGAGTAAATGGATTGTGAAGTTGGTTTCCTGGTAAAGGTTAAAACAGCCCAACTTTTTGTGCTAGAAATTTGAGAGTTTCTTAAGTGGAGGCACAGCTACTTCAGCTAAGTGTGTAATGTTGAATTGTGTTCATTTGCACTCTACAATGGTTATGGGTATGGAAGTGTCTAGCAGCTTTGTGCAATGAATTAATGTTCTAAGGAATTACCTATTTTGTCATAGTATTTAAATCATTGTGTCATTTCAGAATTCAGTTCTGTGAAATTTTTTATTCCCTTTAAAAATGTATATTCTGGGTAGTTTTAATTGGTAAAAAATGTAATGGTGATTTAATACTGCATAGTGTTCTGGGGCATTTTTTTTTATATGCAAAGGTCTTATGAGCCAATAAAACTATTTCAAACTAAAAAACAAAACAAAAAAACTTTGAGGCCGGCGGGGCTCCGGCGTGTTCCGGGGCAGCCTGTTTATGCCGGGACTCGGGTGCGCGGCTGCACACACGCGGTGGGCATGTGCTGGGAGCGTGGCGCAGGCATGATATGGGCCTCTGTGCGTGAAAAGGTGTGCACGCACCTTTGTGTGCATAAATACATCTGTTTCTCAGAAGCGTACCTGGAAAGGCGCTTTATCTGTAATGGCAGTTTTCAAAATGTAACCCAGAGCAAGGGATCTGTAGCGAAAACACGCCCACAAGGAAAGGCTTTTGATACTAAACACAGAGCTGTAATGGAAGTGTTTCTGCCCAAATGCTCTGTGAATCAAACAGATGGTGATATTGATCGTCTGGTGGGTCTGCTTGAAAGGTTTGGTCGATCAGTTCTCATTTCACAAAAATAAAATAATGTACCTAAATGATGACTAACTGTGTACTCCCAAGGCGGAGTAGTTTACCCGCTGTGTATACTTTTCGCACGTGTGAGGCACATCAGGCTGTTTATAAGTGTAACCTGGATGATGTGACAATGGGGGTGGGGAAGGGGGTGTGGCCGGCTGTTTTTAAAAATTAGGCACCTCACAGCTTTTAAGACAAACGTGTGAACCTACAATCCTCAGCAGGCAGGTCAGGGTCTTTGAAGACCTTTGTATAGGCCTCAGACATAGAAAAGCAACTGCCTTTTAGGATGTGGCCTGAAAGAAACCCGCTATTTTTCAGTTATTACTGTCTTCCAAGTAAAATAACATTTTGCAGCCTTTTTATGTGCCGCTTTTTTTCATACTTTCATTACAATATTTGGAGTAGGTGTTGTCGTTATTTGAAAGCAGTAGTGGTTTCCTCTCAGTGTCAGAGACCTGAACTTTCAGGCACACACCCCCCAACAATGTTTATTTGCAGTAACTGATGCGTCTGGACTCCGGGGGCCTCATGAGCTCAGTGATTAGCCAGGTGCTTTTATGGCCAAGGTCAAAGGCTCTTTCCCCGATTAGCCCTGGAGGGGGGGCAGCCAGAGGCCTCCCTGACCAGCATAGGGACAGGGGGAGGGGCAGGAAGACCATGAGAGGAAAAGGAGGGGGACGGGAAACTCCCTCCCAACCACCCTTAGGAGAGTTCAAACGCTGCAAGCAGCGGCGGGCGAGTGGGCAGGGCATGCGAGGGTGGGCGGGCGGTGGACTACTGCGCGATTTCTTGCTCCGGGGCCTCTAGTATTAAATAATAATGATAGCGGCACTGAACACCTGACCCCGCTCGCACCAGAGTCCACCGAGGGAGCTCTCGGTGTGAAAGCAGCTGTGGGGCCTCCACCTTCAGGGTGGCCTTTGAAAGAAAGGCGACTCCTGCGCCTGGATTTGGAGATAACGACACGCCAAGCTTCTCAGCACGTGGAGACGTGCTTCGCACTCGTGGGGACCTCTGGTGGTGCGGGTCGGCCAGAGTGAAGCATCGGCCTGTTCATCACTGTCCCTCCCAGTGCTCACGGCAGATGCGCCCCGCGATCCGCGATCCGATCCGGCGGGCACCTGCGTCTGGTCAGACCTCCGGCTGGTACTACATGTGCAGTGTTTGCACAACAGCCACTTCCAACCCTGCCCTATTGGCCACACGTGCTCATGTGGAGACAACTCGCCAGCCGAGCTGTCTCCCGTCGTGTCTCAGGAAGCGGCACACCGGCCGCATCTCTGTCAGTCCCGGGAGCCGCGCTGCCCAGGCTCAGGGCTCCATGCCCACGGCCTCCCTGCAGCACTGGC
>NW_005355204.1:1276916-1277171 GCF_000412655.1 Myotis brandtii | reverse complement strand
CGCCTGGTGGCGAGAGGACCAGAGCCTCTCCCAGCGCCAGTGCAGGCGCCCTCTGCCCCAGAGAAGGGGCTCCAGGATGCCGCCCCCAGCCACCCGCGGGGGTGACTTCAGTGGTTCCGTGGCCTTTAAAACGTGTGTAAAATTATTAAAACTCCCAGTGCTGGTTAGAAACGTGGAGGGAACGCACCCAGCAGCGATGCGACGGACGGGCCCACTGCGACCTTGTGGGAAGCAGCACCCAGCCTCAGCCCCACG
>NW_005355204.1:1275988-1276644 GCF_000412655.1 Myotis brandtii | reverse complement strand
TCCCCGTGGGTGGAGCGGCTCCTTCCCTCGCGGGGACGCCACCGCCTCTCGGCCTGGGCCCGCCCAGCCTGTGTTCCTTGCACTGCGATGTGTGAGCTCCCAGTGCCCTTCGAGTGAAGGGGTATTTTTGCCAGCGTCACCTCCCCCGCTTCACCCGTCTCCTCAGCCCCAGACGAGCACCTTCTCCATGTCGCTGCGGCCGCGGGCCGTGTCACCGCCCCTCCCTGGTCACTCCTCCTGCCTTTGCTGCACTCTCCTCTCTCCGTCAGTGTGAAAGTGTGTATGTGTGTGCATATGAGTGTGTGCATGTGTGTGCACGTGTGCAAGAATGTATGTGAGTGTGTATGTGTGAGTGTGTGCATGTGCATGTGTAAACATTTGTGTGAGTGTGTGCTTCTATGTGTGTGCATCTATGAGGCTGTGTGCATGTATGTGATGTGTGTTTGTGTGAGAATGTGGGTTTGTATGTGTGGTGATTACTAGTATGTGAGTGTGTAAGAGTGTATGTATGTGCGTGTGTGTGAGAATCTGTGTGTGTGTGTATGAGAGTGTGAACCATCTCAGGACAACTGGTCAGGCTGGGAGAGGCTGATGTGCAGGATCCATGACCCACCCCTCATCGGTGGGAGGAGGAGGTGCTGCGCACCACCTGGTGG
>NW_005355204.1:1271612-1275913 GCF_000412655.1 Myotis brandtii | reverse complement strand
GTGTGGGAGCCAGCTCTCCAGCCGCAGGGTCTCTGGCACCGCCTCCCCCTCCCCTTGAAGGTGGGGTAGAGGCAATTTTAGAAACTGCTCCACAGTCAACGATTGTGAGCGAATGCCGTCGCAGTCACCTGATTTGTTTATTTTCCTTCATAGCCTCCTCCTTAGGATGCAGCAAGGACCACGAGCACTTGACCAACGAGCCCCTTTGGGATCTTCGATGAGGGTCTCCTCCTCACGGGGCGGGGGGGGGGGGGTGACACGGGGGTTGCCAGGAGTTATTCTGCGGGCGCTGTGGCGTGTCATTTGTGTCCGAGGAATAGGGGCGGGGCTCAGGGCCTCCCACTCAGATTCCCGGGGAGCTTTTAATTCAGCCGCCTCCGCCCATGGATGCCTGAGGCCACAGGAGGCCCGGCCCCTGCGTGGGAAGGTCCCGGTCGCTCCAGTGCAGCCAGGGGAGGAGGTGCGTTCCTGGCCGTGACCCGCTGGAGGGTCTGTCTGTCTGGCCTTCAGTCACTGGACGCCAGCTCTCTGCGGCCCGAGCGGCCAGGGCAGTAATGGGAGAGGAAAACGAACTGGGCACACGGGGCGGAAGGTGTGATTTACGGCCTGCGATGGCCGGGGTGAAACCCACCGGCTAGGGCCGGTGTGAGAGGGTGACGCAGGGAGCAGCATTAGCTTCAGGGCCGCGTCCGCGGCTGACAGCTCTTCCTCCCCTGGACGGTGTGTGTGTGTGTGGTGGTGTGTGTGGTGTGTGTGTGGTGGTGTGTGTGGTGTGTGTGTGTGGTGTGTATGGTGTGTGTGGTGTGTGTGTGGGGTGTGTGTGGGGTGTGTGTGGGGTGTGTGTGGGGTGTGTGTGGGGTGTGTGTGGGGTGTGTGTGGGGTGTGTGTGGGGTGTGTGTGGGGTGTGTGTGGGGTGTGTGTGGGGTGTGTGTGGGGTGTGTGTGGGGTGTGTGTGGGGTGTGTGTGGGGTGTGTGTGGGGTGTGTGTGGGGTGTGTGTGGGGTGTGTGTGGGGTGTGTGTGGGGTGTGTGTGGGGTGTGTGTGGGGTGTGTGTGGGGTGTGTGTGGGGTGTGTGTGGGGTGTGTGTGGGGTGTGTGTGGGGTGTGTGTGGGGTGTGTGTGGGGTGTGTGTGGGGTGTGTGTGGGGTGTGTGTGGGGTGTGTGTGGGGTGTGTGTGGGGTGTGTGTGGGGTGTGTGTGGGGTGTGTGTGGGGTGTGTGTGGGGTGTGTGTGGGGTGTGTGTGGGGTGTGTGTGGGGTGTGTGTGGGGTGTGTGTGGGGTGTGTGTGGGGTGTGTGTGGGGTGTGTGTGGGGTGTGTGTGGGGTGTGTGTGGGGTGTGTGTGGGGTGTGTGTGGGGTGTGTGTGGGGTGTGTGTGGGGTGTGTGTGGGGTGTGTGTGGGGTGTGTGTGGGGTGTGTGTGGGGTGTGTGTGGGGTGTGTGTGGGGTGTGTGTGGGGTGTGTGTGGGGTGTGTGTGGGGTGTGTGTGGGGTGTGTGTGGGGTGTGTGTGGGGTGTGTGTGGGGTGTGTGTGGGGTGTGTGTGGGGTGTGTGTGGGGTGTGTGTGGGGTGTGTGTGGGGTGTGTGTGGGGTGTGTGTGGGGTGTGTGTGGGGTGTGTGTGGGGTGTGTGTGGGGTGTGTGTGGGGTGTGTGTGGGGTGTGTGTGGGGTGTGTGTGGGGTGTGTGTGGGGTGTGTGTGGGGTGTGTGTGGGGTGTGTGTGGGGTGTGTGTGGGGTGTGTGTGGGGTGTGTGTGGGGTGTGTGTGGGGTGTGTGTGGGGTGTGTGTGGGGTGTGTGTGGGGTGTGTGTGGGGTGTGTGTGGGGTGTGTGTGGGGTGTGTGTGGGGTGTGTGTGGGGTGTGTGTGGGGTGTGTGTGGGGTGTGTGTGGGGTGTGTGTGGGGTGTGTGTGGGGTGTGTGTGGGGTGTGTGTGGGGTGTGTGTGGGGTGTGTGTGGGGTGTGTGTGGGGTGTGTGTGGGGTGTGTGTGGGGTGTGTGTGGGGTGTGTGTGGGGTGTGTGTGGGGTGTGTGTGGGGTGTGTGTGGGGTGTGTGTGGGGTGTGTGTGGGGTGTGTGTGGGGTGTGTGTGGGGTGTGTGTGGGGTGTGTGTGGGGTGTGTGTGGGGTGTGTGTGGGGTGTGTGTGGGGTGTGTGTGGGGTGTGTGTGGGGTGTGTGTGGGGTGTGTGTGGGGTGTGTGTGGGGTGTGTGTGGGGTGTGTGTGGGGTGTGTGTGGGGTGTGTGTGGGGTGTGTGTGGGGTGTGTGTGGGGTGTGTGTGGGGTGTGTGTGGGGTGTGTGTGGGGTGTGTGTGGGGTGTGTGTGGGGTGTGTGTGGGGTGTGTGTGGGGTGTGTGTGGGGTGTGTGTGGGGTGTGTGTGGGGTGTGTGTGGGGTGTGTGTGGGGTGTGTGTGTGTGTGTGTGGTGTGTCTGTGTGTGTGTGGTGTGTGTGTGGTGGTGGTGTGTATGTGTGTGTGGTGTGTGTGTGTGTGGTGTGCGTGTGGTGGGGGTGGGCCCGGCCTCCAGCACGTTCACAGCCCGGAGCCAGCTTCTTCCTGGGACCCTCGGCAGCCGGGCACTTGGAGGGGAGCCCTGTTGCTTGGCCCCTGCAGTTCCCTTCCTCTCGCAGGAGCTGCCTCGCAGATGTGGTCCCGGAGGATGTGCTGAGATCTATTCTGAAGGGATTTCTTCTCTCCTCCAGGGGCGGGGAGCCCTTGCTTACGCCCCGCTACTCCCGGCCGTCCCGGGGGCTTACTGCCCCGGCCCGCTCAGGTGACCTTCCATTTCTCCCAGGTGGGCACATCCTGAGCTCCTCGTTGTCACCCGTGGCTTATGCCCACCGCCTTGCTCAGGGGTGCGAGACGCTCGCCCCGCCGGCCCCTCTCCGTGCAGGCCCCGCTCCGGGCGCTCAGGACTCAGCAGCCGATTCTGTCCATTTAAAAGCCCTGGTCTCCCCTGGGCCACCGGGCAGTCACCTGTGGGCCTGGCTTCACACTGAAGTGCTGGCTGTGCCGGGAGCAGGGCATAATGGGTGCGGAGCACCGGCTGAGCCTGCGGGGCAGGCAGACTCCCCCAGCGGATCGGTAACCCCAGCTCAGGGCCCGAATGTCAAGGGAGTGCCGTCCGACCCGGAGCCGCCTATGCAGAGCGCTCTCGGAGGACAAGGACCTTCTGGTCGCTGTGACCTGAGGGTGCCCCGCGCTGGGCTGGCTGAGGCCCTGGAAGGGGCCTATCTCTCTCTCAGCTCATCAGCTACAGGCCCCACCGGCATGAGCAGAAGCAGCAGGGCAGATGCACTTTGTCTAGTTACCTTGTGTTTGTTTATAGATAAAGTTTTGTTTGATTTCTGTCTGTATTTGGGTTCCAGTGCTAAGTGAACTGTACAAGAAGTTTAAGCATACACCAGAGATGGAATTATCCTTCTTTTTTCTCATAATCATGTATTACAAACAAGATACAAAGGGTTATTTTTGATCCTGAACTAAACTTTAGTTAAAAACTTGTCTTTCTCAAGGTTTTTTTCCTTATAGGTCTTTTTTTGTTGTTGTTAATCCTCACCTGAGGCTCTTTTTTCCAGAGAGTGGAAGGGAGGGGGGAGGAGGAGAGAGAGAGATGTGAGTGAGCCACACGGACTGGTTTCCTCCCACCCCCACCCCGACTGGGGCCAGAGAGTGAACCCACAACCCTTCAGTGTGCGGGCCAATGCTCTAACCACTGAGCTCGCCAGCGGGCTCTCAGGTCTTTAACCAGCTTGCTCACCTGCATTGGCTGGAGTTAGAGCACAGATATCTGCCCTGGGACAGAGCGCCAGGTGCAGGCGGGTCCTGAGCGCAGGCAGAGGTGGCTGCCGTGCCCGGCAGGATCCCCCCGTTTCCAGGCCCCGGCTTGGCTGTGCAGGCTGCCTGGGTGGGCCGTCACCTCCAAAGCTGGTTACAGCTGTGTTTTCAGTGAGCACCCTGAGCTGGTAAGTTAGAGCAGGCACTGCCTGTGGTGGGTTTGCAGGGTGCATGGTGGGGGAGTCGGGGGCAGGGGAGAGAAGCGGGGGCCCTGACACTGCTGGCCCCCGTCGGTCTCTGCTGCCATCCCCGTCGCCCCAGCAGAAGGGCAGCGGGCTGGCGGGCTCACGTGTCAGGAGGCAGCAGGCACAGCAGCACGAACAGAAGATCCGGCCACGTTGGGCGTAGAGCCAGACTTGACCTTTGTGGCTGGTGGGTCCCAGGGGCCTCTGCGAGGACCAGGCCCCCACTGTCCAGTGGGAGGTGCTCAGGACCCGCAGGACAGCCAGTGCCGACCATGGACAGAGGGGCAGGGCTCCCACA
>NW_005355204.1:1268813-1270864 GCF_000412655.1 Myotis brandtii | reverse complement strand
GGTCCCTGCGGAAGGCGGGCCTTCACTGGGGGTGGGCGAGGCCGGCAGGCGGCAGTTCCTGAGGGAGAGGAGCACACAGCCCCCGAGGCCTCCCCTGGGGCCGGAAAGGGAAGCTGGGCTCACTCACCCTGGAGACCCCACTGCTCTTCTTGAGATGCCGTTGCGTGCTGTGGCGTTAGATTAGATTGTGCGGATGGTGAGGGGGATACGCGTGACTACCCTCCGATGCTTGTTAAAAAAATTAAAGGGTAAAGTTATTACTAGAATGGGTGGCAAATACGGGGATTAACTTTGTATCTTAAAATAACGTTTGCAGCCCTGGCCCAGGTGGCTGGGTTGGTTGGAGCGCCATCCGTACACCAAAGGGTCAGGGGTTCGATTCCTGGTCAAGGTGCATACCCGGGTCTCAGGTTAGACCCCCTGTCGCGGTATGTATGGGAGGCAACCTATCAATGTCTCTCTCTCGCTCTCTCTTCTCACTCTCTTCCTTCCTCTCTCTGAAATCATGAAAAAAATAAAATGAAATAATGTTTGCAGTAACATAATTGCGAATTACGTTTGGTATCTATAAGAGTAGGCAAGCAAGCAAATAGAAACATTCCCGGGGAAGCTCAGGTCCATGTTAGTGTTATTACGTATGGACATCTGTGACCTGGGGTTAAACGTGCAGTTTGGACCGGCCCTCCTTCCGTGGCGCCTGTCTCACGGAGGTCAGAGGGCAGAGGGCGGCCACACGCTCAGGCGTGTCTGCAAACACAGGGAACACGTGGATTTTTCCTGGGCTCATTGAATTACCATTTTATTAATTTAACTCCGACACACTCAGTATTAACCCTAATTTTGCAGAACAAGCAGTGAGTATGGCTTTGTCCGACGCCACGCAGAGCGTAGGAGGTGCTTCTGAGCATGCTGAGCACTCGGCCTGCTGGCTCTTTTCGTGGAGCGGGCAGAGGGGCTGGGGCGGTTTCGGCTTCCGGCTTCCGCTGCTTTTTACAATTCTGTGTGAGGGAACTGCTCCAATCTGCCCCTAAGAAGGTGCAGCCCAGAAAGAGGAAACTATGCTTTATTCTTTTGGTTTATTAAAATTAAAAATATGCATTGAGATGTTCATATTAATTTCTTCATTACATATATATTTTAACATATCTTTACTGATTTCAGAGCGGAAGGGAGAGAGAGAGAGATAGAAACATCAATGATGAGAGAGAATCATGATCGGCTGCCTCCTGCACGCCCCTCACTGGGCCTGTGCCCTGACGGGGAATCGAACTCTGACCTCCTGGTTCCTAGGTCGACGCTCGGCCCCCGAGCCCTGCCTCCGGGCTTCTTCCTTTTTTCATTGGCGTTGCACACCGCCTCTGGTGGTGTTTGCTTTTAATCCCCAGGAAAGTGTAGAGGTGTGTTCTGGTGAAATGTGTGCTCACAGAATCGGCCACAAAAGACCACCAGATGTCAGTGTAACGTCACAGATGAGACAGCCAGTGCGCCTCTGTCACTGTTGGTCACCAGGCTGCTTCCTGGCTCCAGCTCCCAGCCGGAAGGGGTGGGGGTGGGGGGTGGCGGTAGGAGGTGGGGAAGGGGGGACACACGCGCGCCCGCAGACTCGAGCTGTGAACTGTGGGAAGTGTCTCACGCCTCCACTCCCTGGCAGGTTTCCCAATGAACGCGTTGCTACTTCCGCCTCAGGCACGGGCGACAACCGCTTTCCTGGGCAGTTTCTTTTCTTTTCTTTTCTTTTTTTTTTTAACCTTTTTTTTTTTATTGCTTAAAATATTACAAAGAGTAGTACATTTGTCTCCTTTTTATTCCCCTTGACCTTCCCCCAGCTTCCCCTATCCCTCAGTGTCTTGTGTCCATTGGTTATGCTTATATGCATGCATACAAGTCCTTTGGTTGATCTCTTACCCACCCCCCAACCCTCCCCAGCCTTCCTGCTGTAGTTTGACAGTCTGTTTAATGCTGCTCTGCCTCTGTATCTATTTTTGTTCATCAGTTTATAATGGTCTTAATTATCCATAAATGAGTGAGATCATGTGCTATTTTTCTTTCAT
>NW_005355204.1:1264581-1265063 GCF_000412655.1 Myotis brandtii | reverse complement strand
CTGTGAAGCTCCTGATTTCACCCTCAATTTTTATTGATAGCCTTGCTGGGTACAGTATTCTTGGATTCAGATCCTTCCTTTGCATGACTTTGTATATTTCATTCCATTCCCTTCTTGCCTGATGTGTTTCTGTTGAGAAATCAGTCACTAGTCTGATGGGGGATTTTTTGTAGGTAACTTTCTCTCTCTGGCCGCTTTTAAGAATCTTGTTTTGTCGTTGGTGTTTGCCAATTTAATTATAATGTGCCTTGGCATCGGTCTTTTGTGGTTCATTTTGTTTGGGACTCTGTGAGCTTCCTGGATTTGTGTGAGTTTTTTCTTCCCTATATCAGGGGAGTTTTCTGTCATTATTTTTTCAAACAGGTTTTCTATTTCTTGCTCAGTTTCCTCTCCCTCTGGCACCCCTATTATATGGATGTTGTTTTGTTTCGTGTTGTCCCAAAGTTCTCTTAGGCTCTCCTCCTGCTTTTTAATTTTTTTTT
>NW_005355204.1:1257544-1263856 GCF_000412655.1 Myotis brandtii | reverse complement strand
GAAAAAGAAAAAAAAGGAGTGCAAAAATGAAATTGGGAAAAGGAAAAAAAAGTAAGAGAGAAAAGAAAGAGAATGAAATAGAAGAGGGGAAGAAACTATTTATATGGGGAGAAAACTCCAATAAAACAGCACTAATCCCAACAAATGCCAGCAACAGATCCCTGGAGATGAATGCAAACTACAAACAACAACTAATATCAAGCGAGGCGAGGGAAAACAGAAGCAAAAAAATAATCAGAAAAAAACAAACAAACAAACAACAAAAAAGTGAAACAATTTCACAAACAAGCATAAAAAAACCAATATAATCAACAATCAAGCAAACAACAACAGAAGGACAGAGAGAGAAAAAAAAGAAAAAAATTTGGATAGTGAAGAAAGAGAAGAGAGAGCTGTATATGGACTTAGAGCAGGGGGTTGGAAATTAGATATATAAATAGGGTGAAATTTTAACAGGGGAAAAAAGAGGGAATATGGAAAATTTAAAGCAGGAATAGGGTAAGAGAAACAGGACAACAAAAGGGGGGAAAATGAGGAAGAGAGTGTTGGCATAACGGTAAAATTGAGATAGAGTAAAATGATGCTAAAGGAAAGATGAAAATAGAATGTAGAACACTAATCCCAAAATAAAATAAAGAGAAAATAAAATGACATTTTAAAAAAGGTAAAATGGTAGTAGTAATAATACTGGTTAAAAATAAAAATTTAGTAATTAAAAAGGAAAAATCAGGTGATGAAAAAAGAAAAAAATTAGTTTCTTAAGTAAAAGGTGAAAAAAATAAAAATGTGCAGTAGTGAAGGTCCTTCACTTCCTCTACTCTTCTGTTTGGCACGCCTTAGTCCTGTCAGGTATTCAGGAGAGTGTTGAAGTTCCCTGCGATACACTGTTCCTCTGTGTTGTAAACCACAGTCCTGATTTTAAAGCAGGCAGTATTTCTTTGTTTCCCAGACTGCCTTAATTTTTGTTTACAGAAGAGTCAGTTTGTGGTTCAGCCCCTGGGTGGCAGTGTTTCTGGATTGACCTCTGAGGCTATAAGTCCTCTCTAGCCAGTAGTTAGGTTTTGTTTTCCCTATCGCACTTAATACTGGTTTGGGAGAGTCGACTGCCCCAGAGCTGGTTCCTTGATCGTTACTCCCCACTCTGATTCCCAGGTTCCACAAAAACAACTTTCCCCTGCAGTCTCTGTGAGTGACCCCAATTGAGCGATCCTATGTATTGGGTTTAATAATCAAACGCAAAGATTTAAGGAGGGGAAAAAAAAGAGCCTGAGTAGGTGCGCGAGCTCACAACCCTCCCCCGTCCAGCTCTGTACGCAATTCTCCCAAAGTCTCTTCTGCAAGTCATCTCTCCCCTGGCACTAAGCAGCCGGCACACTGGCAAAATCCGAGGCTGCCTTTTTGCACCCAGTCCAGCTATGGGCTGATTTTTAGAGTTCCCTTCTGCCAGCAGCCCTGCGGGACCCCTTCCACACTCGCGGATCACGCTGGCCCCAACGGCCGCAGACTTTGTGGGGCGCAGACTTCCCCCACGCGCATTCCTCTCTCCAACATGAATTACAAACCACACCTTTATCTTGGCGAAATCTGACCTTTCCGTGAGGAGGAGCAGGGCTTGTCTGAGTCCACGTATTCACGCTGCTTGAGATCCGGTGTTCCTGGGTTCGTAGCTGGTCCCTGGGTGCCGTGGTTGCAGGGTCTCTGGATGTTTACGCTTCCAATAACAGCCACTCAAGATGGCGCAGTCTCCGCGGCTGAGCCAGCCGCTCCAGGAGAGATTTCAGCAGCAGTGCAGGCTGCCCAGTTAGGGGAGCCCGATCTGGCAGTCTCCAACAGTCCCCTTTCTCCGGGAGTCCTCTCCCTGCGCAGTTTCTTTGACCCACCGGTGGCGCAAGATGAGGGCCTGGTGGTGCTGCTGGGCTCTCAGGGTCTTTCATCTGAATTTTGGGCCCGGGACCTGGAGGGCTGAGCTTGTCCGAAGTCTGATCTCTGGTGCAGAGAAATCTGCCAGTTTCCGTCAGGATGCCTGGTGAGCCTGCTTCTCAGGCCCGAGGCCAAGCTGACCAGGGCGAGGCCTGCACAGGGCACAGCCTGTCCTGTGTGTGTCCATGTTGTAACATTCCCCGTGCCGCAGGGGAGGGAAGTCACTGAATTTGCCTACGGTCACCGTTCTGTCTGATTTGGCAGCCTGTTGTCCAGGCTGATAGCTGTCAGGTGAGAAACAAAACCAGCTGAAGCACAACCTGAAACAAGAAACGACAGTCACTGCCCGGCCAGCGTGGCTCAGGGGTTGAGCATCAACCTATGCACCAGGAGGTCACGGTTCAATTCTGGTCAGGGCACAGGCCCGGGTTGTGGGCTCGATCCCCAGTGTGGGGTGTGCAGGAGGCAGCTGGTCCATGATCCTCTCTCACCATTGATGTTTCCCTCTCCCTCTCCCTCTCCCTCTCCCTTCCTCTCAAATCAATAAAAATATTCTTAAGGAAAGAAACGAAAGTCAGGAACATGATTTGAGTGTGGAAGGTGCTGGTGGGAAGGGGCCTCGGAAGCAGGGCCCCAGGTGACAGTGGCTGTTTAAAGGTGGAGGACAGGGCAGGCGCCAGAGCAGGAGCCGGGCTCAGACATTCATGGAGTCAGTCACACATGGCAGGTGCCGGGCGGGAGTCTGTCCCGGACGCCAGAGGGTCCTCTGAGGGAGCTGCTGCCATCACTGCTGGGCAGCGATGGCCCCTCAGGCGCCCGGGCGCACCCGCCTCCCTTGCTGTGCCACTGGGGGGCTCCCTGGTCACGCGGGTCAGGTTCTAAGCATTTGCTTGAACTCAGTAAACTGCTCTCTGAGCACATGCGGAGGACACGGCTCCGCAGAGCTCGGCAGCTCACATCTGCAGCGGGAGCCGTGTCGGTAAATCGCCATTTGTTAGGAAAAGCCTCGACCTCGCGGTTTGCTTCCTGCCCGTTAGGAGGAGGAGTGACCTGCGGCGGGCGCTTTGTGCCCATGAGAACAGCGGCGAGGCGGGCTGTGAGGGTCAGGTTGCAGCCCGCAGTCCTTCCCGACCCAAATAAGTGGTTTGCAGGGGTGGCCCTTGGCCTGCGCCACCTCCAGGACCGCGCCCAGCCTCAGCTCCTGGCGTCCACACTGCAGGGACCCGGGGATGCTGGGGAACGGGACGCGGTGCCCACATGTGGAGGTTCCAGGTGCCACAGCGTCCAGATGGTGAGGGCTGGGCTGGCTTGGGCTGCCTACCTTCCTGGGACAGGCTCCTCACGCGGTCACAGGCCCAGCAGAAACCTGGCTTTCAGGCGCCTTGAGTGGGCTCCCCTGGGAGCCCCATTCTTTTGTGGCCACAGACCCTCTCCTGATCCGCAGACAAC
Source organism: Myotis brandtii (assembly GCF_000412655.1). Classification (NCBI taxonomy): domain Eukaryota; kingdom Metazoa; phylum Chordata; class Mammalia; order Chiroptera; family Vespertilionidae; genus Myotis; species Myotis brandtii. Next base: position 1,260,487 of record NW_005355204.1, on the reverse strand, counting down.
TGGCAAACGCAGCCGTGTCCCTGCCAACGCGGAGGGGCCTCCTCATGAACAGATGGTGAATTGTCCGCGCTCTCAGCCCTGTGGGCCGCGGCATCCACGGGCGGCCGCAGCGGCTTCTGTCTGCGCCGCTGAGCGCAGCTTCCCGTCCCCAGCGCCCAGGGTCCTTCATCACAAACACCTGTGCACCCCCCTCCCCATGGCTGCCCCATCTCGGCTCCGCCCCAGCGCCCGGCCACACATCCTGCGTCAGAACAGCCCACGTGAGAGCTCTTGAGGGACAGCGCCCTCTGATAAGTGAATTTTATAAAAGCAGTATTTCCTGTCATGGCGATACCTTATGTTATGGTCAGAGAACACACTAATTAATAGGAAGACACGGCCGCTGTGACCTCGCCCAGCACCTTACTCTGCCCCCGTGTGTCCCTCAGCATCTTGTCTGGGGCACGGGGCTCACAAAACTGAGCGCACAGTGAGCTTTGTGACAAAACCCGCGTGGGACATTTTAGTCCCTCGATTGGTTGAATTTTTTGTTAACCTAAGAGGTGAAGCATGTGTCCATTTGCCCCCTTCCCATCCCTGATGGTTTTCCAAGCTGTCATCCTGGACTCAGCACCTGGGAACCGAGGGAGTCTCCGTCCCACGGCCTTTCGGGTCCAAGCCAGTCTGAGTCCCAGCCCATCCACACAGCCCCCACCCGGCGACACGTCCACACAGCCCCCACCCGGTGACACGTCCACACAGCCTCCACCCGGTGACACGTCCACACAGCCTTCACCCGGCGACGCATCTTGTTACATCTCTGTGATGAGGAGACTCTCACTCTCAGGAGTTTGGGCTGAACTTGCACTTTCTTGGCCCCTGGATCGGAAACCGCTGCCAGGACCCTGGCGGGTAGGTCCCTGCCAGGCCTGGTCCAGTTGCCTGCACACCCCATAGCAACCCGCAGCCTGTTCTATGTTCAGCTGGGATGGGGAGGCACTGCTCTGGGTCCCACCGGGAATAATGTTTTTAAGGATCGCACAGGAAGGGAAATTCCCTGACACTGGCTTCTGTGTAATTTGCTGCTTTAGGCTGTGCACTTGGCCTCCTGGTGAGGGGCCCTGTCAGCCAGGTTTCTGAGCCTTGGCTGGGGCAGGTGCCTTCACTGGGTAGGTCTGCCTTGCAAACATGCCATGAGTTGAACCTGCATTCTGCCTGGTTTGCCAGCGACGTGCACATTGTGAAGGCATCATGATGCCTTTATGGGAGATTTAACCAAAACCTTCAGCTGCCTCCAGACCTTCCTCCAAGTGGCCTCACTGCAAAGGGTAAACGCCCATATGGTGCCTGGGAAGCCTCGTGTGGGACATCCTGGGCGTGGGAAGCACGTGGGCAGTGAGCAGCTGGAAATGGAAAGGGTCTCCTGTGTTAGACGGAGAAGCGTAGGGCCAGGAGTGGCACAAACAACAAGTGGGCCGGCAAGCAGCTGTGGCTGCTTTTCAGGTTTCCTGGGCTCTGCTCTGCCATGGCTGACTTGTGCCTCTTTCCAAAATTTCTGTGTTGAGTCCTTATTTGCAGGTAGGGCTGTTGCACAGGTAATCAGTAAGATGAGGCCATTGCGGGGGGGCCCTCATCCAGGGTTATTGCTGTCCTGATAAAAAGCAGAAATTTGGACACAGAGACAGACACGGAGAGACAACCCGCCCACACCTTGGTCCTGGCCTCCCACCTCCAGGACTGGGATTCGGGCATTTCTATAGGCTAAGCCGCTGGGTGAGTGGGCCTGTCATGGCAGTGCCAGCAAACGCACACAGGCCTGCCTCCTGGCTGGGACTCAGCCCCGTCCATTTGGGGTTGTTGTTCTACCTCTTGCTTCCCCGGAGTTTACATGCCACTCAGCTGCGTCCGAACTCTGAGCCCACACTCGCCCCTTTCCTCACTCACAGCTCTTGGCCTCCTGGGCCCTGATCCAGAGAACTGAATGCTCCATTTGCATGTTAGACGAAAAAATGCTCATCTGGTTATTGCCCAAAGCAGCTTCCTTCCTTCCTTCCTTCCTTCCTTCCTTCCCCTTCCTTCCCCTTCCTTCCTTCCTTCCTTCCTTCCTTCCTTCCTTCCTTCCTTCCTTCCTTCCTTCCTTCCTTCCTTCCTTCCTTCCTTCCTTCCTTCCTTCCTTCCTTCCTTCCTTCCTTCCTTCCTTCCTTCCTTCCTTCCTTCCTTCCTTCCTTCCTTCCTTCCTTCCTTCCTTCCTTCCTTCCTTCCTTCCTTCCTTCCTTCCTTCCTTCCTTCCTTCCTTCCTTCCTTCCTTCCTTCCTTCCTTCCTTCCTTCCTTCCTTCCTTCCTTCCTTCCTTCCTTCCTTCCTTCCTTCCTTCCTTCCTTCCTTCCTTCCTTCCTTCCTTCCTTCCTTCCTTCCTTCCTTCCTTCCTTCCTTCCTTCCTTCCTTCCTTCCTTCCTTCCTTCCTTCCTTCCTTCCTTCCTTCCTTCCTTCCTTCCTTCCTTCCTTCCTTCCTTCCTTCCTTCCTTCCTTCCTTCCTTCCTTCCTTCCTTCCTTCCTTCCTTCCTTCCTTCCTTCCTTCCTTCCTTCCTTCCTTCCTTCCTTCCTTCCTTCCTTCCTTCCTTCCTTCCTTCCTTCCTTCCTTCCTTCCTTCCTTCCTTCCTTCCTTCCTTCCTTCCTTCCTTCCTTCCTTCCTTCCTTCCTTCCTTCCTTCCTTCCTTCCTTCCTTCCTTCCTTCCTTCCTTCCTTCCTTCCTTCCTTCCTTCCTTCCTTCCTTCCTTCCTTCCTTCCTTCCTTCCTTCCTTCCTTCCTTCCTTCCTTCCTTCCTTCCTTCCTTCCTTCCTTCCTTCCTTCCTTCCTTCCTTCCTTCCTTCCTTCCTTCCTTCCTTCCTTCCTTCCTTCCTTCCTTCCTTCCTTCCTTCCTTCCTTCCTTCCTTCCTTCCTTCCTTCCTTCCTTCCTTCCTTCCTT
>NW_005355204.1:1241868-1252434 GCF_000412655.1 Myotis brandtii | reverse complement strand
AAAAATGGTAAAATGGTAGCAGTAATAATACTGGTTAAAAATAAAAATATAGTAATTAAAAGGGTAAAATCAGGTGATGGAAAAAGAAAAACAAATTGGTTTCTTAGTTAAAAGGTGAAAAAAAAATTTGCAGTAGTGAAGGTCCTTCGGTTCTTCTACTCTTCAGTATGGCTCGCCTTAGTCCTGCCAGGTATTCAGGAGAGTGTTGAAGTTCCCTGCGATACACTGTTCCTCCGTGTTGTAAACCGTCCTCCTGATTTTAAAACAGGCCGTATTTGTTCCCAGACTGCCTTAATTTTTGTTTACATAAGAGTCAGTTCGTGGCTCAGCCGGGTGGCAGTAGTTTGTGGCTCAGCCTCTGGGTGGCAGTGTTTCTGGATTGACCTCTGAGGCTATACGGCCTCTCTATCCAAAAGATGGGGTTTATTTTCTCTATTGCACTTAAAACTGGTTTGAGGAAGTCCACTGCCCAGAGCTGGTTCTTTAATCGTTACCCCGCTCTGTTTCCCAGATTCCACAAAGACAACTTTCCCCTGCAGTCTCTGCGAGTGTCCCCAACTGGGAAATCTCATGCACTGGGTTTAATAATCAAATGCAAATATTTAAGGAGAAGAGAAAGAAGAAAAAAAGAAAAAAAACACACACAAAAAAAGCAAGAGCCTGCGGAGTTGCGCGAATTCACAACCCTGCACCTTCCAGCCCACACAGTCTCTTCCTCACGCCCTCTCTCTCCTTACATTGAGTAGCTTGCACACAGGCAAAATCTGAGGTTGCCTTTTTGCATCCAGTCCAGCTATGGGCTAATTTTAAGCGTTCCCTTCTGCCAGCAGCCCTGTGGGAGCTCTTCCACACTTGCGGACGCTGGCCCAAGGCCACGGTCTTTGTGGGTCGCAGACCTTCCCGAGCACACTCCTCTCCCCAACCTGAATTGCCAACCGCACCTTCAGGTGAGACCTGACATTTCCATGAGAAGCAGGACTCCACGTAGTCGCGCTGTCCCAGATCTGGTGTCTCCGGGTTAGCAGCCGATCTCTGGATGCCGGGTCTTTGGGTGTACAGTATACGTTTCCAAAAAACAGCCACTCAAGATGGTGTGGTCTCCGCGGCTGAGCCGGCGATCCAGGAGAGATTTCAGCCGCAGTCTCCAACTTTCAATCCGCTTTCTCAAGGATTCCTCCGCCGTTCCCGGCTGCAAACTGTCTCTCAGCTGAATATCCTTTGCTTATTCAGGCTATATGTTACCCGCTTCAGCTGCTCACTCTAACAGCTCCAGAACAAGGCACGGGACACATCCGTCTATACCTCCACCATTTTTTCCTCTCTCCTTTTTTTTTCTTTAAAAAAAAATTCTATTTAGTCACTCTTGAGTGACAAGAACAGGCAAAACCCGTGGACTTCTCTCAGGAGCAGACATGCCCATTCTGGTCTGAGGGGAGCTAATCTCTAGAGGATGTAAATACATGTGTGCAGAGGCATGGATTTAAGAGGGAGGAGGGGCTACAGGGGAGGGGCTGGGCTGGACAAAAAGCACATGCTGTCTATGAGAGACTCACCCGAGGAGTCTTTGCCTGATCCAATTAGTCAGAAACAGCATATGACACTGTCCTGCACTAGAGACTGAGAAGCATAGATGATCTACCTAATACATGGTCACAGACCCAAACAGGCAGCCAAAATGGGAAGACAAAGAAACAACCCACAAATGAAAGAAAAAGAGAATTCTTCAGAAGAAGAGATCAATGAAATGGAGATAAGAAATTTATCTGATATAGAGTTCAGAATAATGATGAGAAAAGATATAGTAACTATGAAAACAGAAATAAAGAATGACATAGCACAAATAAAGAACATATTGGAAGGAATACTTAGCAGATTAGGTAAAGCTGAGGATAGGATAAGTGAATTAGAAGATAGGGTTGAAAAAATCACTCAATCAGAGAACCAAAAAGAAAAAGTCAATTAAAAAACAGGAGGACTGTGGAGAGTGGCTATAGTGTTTGGACAGGTTCAAGCCTCGGACTGATGAGAGGGCACAGTCCTCTCATTGCCACGTGCAAGTCCCAGCCAACAGCTATAGTTGTAAGCTTGAACCTGTGGTCTGAACACGTGGCCCCACATGCCTGAGTGATATGGGCTTGATAGAGTTCAGGTGCATGTAATTGAGTAGGATCGAAACCCACAAGGATGTTGTAAACATCTTGACAACACCCTTACTTTGCTTCGTGGAACCTGGCTATAAAATAAAGACATGGCTTGTGGTCCGTGGTGCTGTTGCTAGCTCTCCATCAGAGAGGCTCTCCATCACAGAGGACAGCATCCCTCACAGACCCAGCTTACTTCTCTTGTCTGTCTTTCCTCAATCCTTCACCGCCCCCTCTCAGGGTCACCGAACCTGGTTGAGCTGGCGTGGTACATAAGGCGCCCTGGGGCTGAGTATGCCATGGCCGTGCCGGCTCGCCACAGAGGACAGCTTAAGGAAGCTGTGGGACAATCTATATATATAAAAGCCTAAGTGACTGAATGACTGAATGACTAAGTCACTATGACACACACTGACCACCAGGAGGCAGACGCACATTGCAGGAGCTGCTCCCTGGTGGTCAGTGCACTCCCACAGCCAACCTCCCCCTGGCTGGCCAACCTCCTGTGCCCCCGCCGGCTGGCCCCCATCGGCCCTGATCAAGGAAAGGCTGAGGGACACCACACATGCATTAATTCGTGCACTGGGCCTCTAGTGTGAAACATAATAATATTCGAAAGGCTGGTATGCCAGAAGAGGCAGAAAGGGAGAAAGGGATTGAGAATGTGTTTGAAGAATTAATGGCAGAAAACTTCCCTAATCTGGTAAAGAAAAAAAATCATACAAGTTCAGGAGGCACAGAGAACCCCAAGCAAGAAGAACACAAAGAGGCCCACACCCAGACACATCATAATTAAAATGCTGAAAATTAAAGACAAAGAGAGAATCTTAAAGGCAGAAAGAGAAAAGCAAACTGTTACTACAAAGGAGCTCCCATAAGGCTGACACCTGATTTCTCATCAGAAACTCTACAGGCCAGAAGGGAATGGCATGAAGTACTCAAGGTAATGGAAAGCAGGGATCTGGAATGAAGATTACTATATCCAGCAAGGCTAGCATTCAAAATAGATGGTCAAACAAAGAGCTTCCCAGAGGGGGGGCGGGAAGGCAAAAGGAGTACTTTACTACCAAATCAGCATTACAAGAAATGCTAAAGGGACTACTGTAATGAGCAGAAGAAAGAGAAAAACCTAGCCACACAGAATTAAAGTGACAATAAATAACTACCTATCAATAATAACCATAAATGTAAATGGATTAAATGCGCCAATCAAAAGACATAGGGTAGCTGAATGGATAGAAAAACATGACCCAACTATATGCTGTCTATAAGAGACCCACCTCAGAACAAAAGACACATGCAGGATGAGAGTGAAGGGATGGAAAAAATTTTTCCATGCAAATGGAAATGGAAAAAAAATCTGGAGTAGCAATACTCATATCTGACAAAATAGACTTCAAAATGATCAAGAGACAACAAAGGTCACTACACAATACTAAAGGGATTGATCCAACAACAGAACATAAAACCCTGTTAACATATATGTATGCAATATAGGAGCACCTAAACATATAAAAAAACTTCTGGAGGACTTTAAGAGAGAGATCAACAACAATACAGTCATAGTAGGGGGCTTTAACACCCCACTGACTTCACTGGACAGATCTTCCAAAAAAAACCTAACAAGGAAACAGTGACTCTAAAGGACACACTGGATCAGATGGATGTAATGGACATTTATAGAACATTTCACCCCAAAGCTGCAGGATATACATTCTTCTCAAGTGCACATGGATCATTAACAAAGATAAACCACATGTTAGGACACAAAACAAGTTTCTACAAGTTCAAGAAGATTGAAATCATATCAAGCACCTTACCAGATCACAATGGAGTGAAACTAGAAATCACGTACAGTAGAAACACCCCAAAACATTCAAACACATGGAGGCTAAATAGCATGTTATTAACAATGAATAGGTTACCAATGAGATCAAGAAAGAAATAAAAAGCTTTCTGGAAACAAATTAAAATGAACACACAACAATCCAAAATCTCTGGGAAACACAAAAGCAGTCCTGAGAGGGAAGTTCATAGCACTAGAAGCCTACCTCCCCCCCCAAAAAATTAATAATAAACTATTTAACCCTAAAACTTAAAGAACTAGAAAGAGAACAACAAGAAAATCCCAGAGTAAGTTGATGGAAGGAAATAATAAAGATTAGAGCAGAAATAAATAACATAGAGGCTAAAAAACATACAAAAGATCAACGAAACCAAGAGCTGGTTCTTTGAAAGAATAAGCAAGATTGATGAACTGTTAGCCAGAGTCACCAAGAAACAAAGAGAGAGGACCCAAATAAATAAAATCAGAAACAAAAGCAGAGAAGTAACTATTGACACCACGGAAATATAAAGGATTATAAGAATATTCGTGGAACAACTATATGCCAACAAGCTGGACAATGTGGATGGAATGGAAAAATTCCATTAGAAAAATACAATCTCCCAAAACTGAATCAGGAAGAATCAGAAAACCTGATTAGGCCAATAACAACTGATGAAATAGAAGCAGTAATCAAAAAACTCTCAGCAAACAAAAGCCTGGGTTTGGACGGTTTCACAGGGGAGTTTTACCAAACATTCAAAGAAGAACACCTATACCCCTCAAACTATTTCAGAAAATCCAAGAGGAAGGAACACTTCTAAGCTCTTTTTATGATTCCAGCATTATCCTAATTCCAGAACCAGATAAAGACACTACAAAGACAGAGAATTACAGGCCAATATCCCTGATGAACATTGATGCTAATGTCTTCAACAAAATATTAGCAAATTAGAGCCAGAAATATATTAAAAAGATCATACACCATGACCAAATGGGATTTATTTCAGGGATGCAAGGCTGGTACAATATCCGCAAATCAATAAATGTGATACATCACATAAAAAAGTGAAAGACAAAAATCACATGATCATATCAAAAGACTCAGAAAAAGCATTCGACAAAATCCAATACCAATTTTTTATAAAAATTCTTAGCAAAGTGGGAATAGAGGGAGCATATCTCAACATGATAAAGGCCACATATGACAAACCTACAGCAAACATCACACTCAATGGGCAAAAACTAAAACCATTTCCCCTAAGAACAGGAACAAGACAGGGTTGTTTGCTTTTACCACTCTTATTCGACAGAGTACTGGAAATCCTAGCCACAGTGATCAGACAAGAAGAAGAAATAAAGTCATCCAAATTGGAATGGACGAAGTAAAACTCTCATTATTTGCAGATGACATGATATTGTACATGGAAAACCTTAAAGACTCCACCAAAAAACTACCAGATTTAATAAAAGAATTTGGCAATGTAGCAGGATACAAAATCAACACCTAAAAATCAATGGCTTTTTAAATATACGAATAATGAATTCTCAGAAAGAGAAAGTACACAAACAATCCCATTTACGATTGCAACAAAAAATTAAGATACTTAGGAATAATAAACTTAACCAAGGAGGCAAAATACCTGTACTTGGAAAACTACAGGACGCTGGAAAAAAATAGAAGATATAAACAAGTGGAAGAATATTCTGTGTTCATGTATTGGTAGAATCAACATAATTAAAATGTACATACTATCCAAGGCAATCTACAGATTCCATGCAATCCCTATTAAAATCCTGAAAGCATACTTCACAGATTTAGAACAAATACTCCAAAAATTTATATAGAATAAAAAAAGACCCTGAATAGCCGCAGCAATCTTGAGAAAGAAGCACAAAGTTGGAGGAATCGCAATACCAGATCTCAAGTTATACTACAAAGCCACCGTAATCAAAACAGCCTTGTACTGGCACAAGAATAGGCATATAGAGCAGAACAGAGACCCCAGAAATAGACCCACTTAATTAATATTTGACAAAGGAGTCAAGAGCATACAATGGAGTCAAGGCAGTCTCTTCAATAAATGGTGTTGGGAAAATTGGACAGATAAATGCCAAAAAAATGAAACTAGACCACCAACTTACACCATACACAAGAATAAAATAAAAATGGATAAAAGACTTAAATATAAGTCATGAAACCATAAAAATCCTAGAAGAATCCATAGGCAGCAAAATCTCAGACATCTCTCATAGCAGTATGTTTATGGATACATCTCCCAGGACAAAGGAAACTAAGGAGAAAATAAACAAATGGGATTACATCAAAATAAAAAGCTTCTGCACAGCAAAAGAAACTGTCAACAAAATGAAAAGGGAGCCCACTGTATGGGAGAACATATTTGGCAATGATACATCTGATAAGAGTTAATATCCAGAGACCAAGATGGCGGCATAGGTAAACACCGGAGACTGCTGCCGCAAACAACCACTTCAAAAATACAACTAAAAGACGGAACGGACATCACCCAGAACCACAGGAAGGCTGGCTGAGGAGAGACTCTTCAACTAGAAGGAAAAATAACAGCACACCGAGGCTCAGAGGAGGCGCAGTGTGGAAAAAACTCAGGTGCGGAGGTGCGCGCGCAAAGCGGGCTGGTGGCTGAGAGCGCGGTTGTCGTTTTCGGTCAGGGGGGAGTCTCAGACTCTGAGCTCCAGATACGGGCGAATCGCTGGGGACTCGGACCCAAACGGGAGAAGCGGGAGTGTCTGGCATCAGTTGGAAGGCAGCTTTCCCTCCGAGGTTTGCAGCGGTTCCGGGGGTTCTGAGAAGCAGAGCCTCTGGGAACAGGACTGAGGGCACCATAACGGCTCCCTCCGCCCGCCCTGTTGAGCCCGCCCCGCCCAAGCCCTGCGCAGAGCCATTTGCCGGATAGCCTCAGGCAAAGGCTAGATTAGCACCTCCCCAGAGGACAGAAGTTTTCCGCGGCAGACACAGCTGATTCACACAGCCAGTCGGCCTGGTGGTCAAATCCCTCTAGTATTAACTACAACAATCAAGGCTCAACTAGAACAAGACTGCGCACAAAGACCACTAGGGGGTGCACCAAGAAAGCATAAAAAATGCGGAGACAAAAAAACATGACAGAAATGGAGGATATAGAGCTAAAAATCGCAATTTTGAGGGCTTGCAAAAATGTGCTAGAAGCTGTCAATAAACTTGAGGAGAGAGTCACGAAAACTAATGAGACCCTCGATGCTATGATAAAGAACCAACTAGAAATTAAGCATACACGGACTGAAATAAAGAATATTATACAGACACCCAATAGCAGACCAGAGGAGCGCAAGAATCAAGCCAAAGATTTGAAATGCGAAGAAGCAAAAAACACCCAACCGGAAAAGCAAAATGAAAAAAGAATCCGAAAATACGAAGATAGTGTAAGGAGCCTCTGGGACAGCTTCAAGCGTACAAACATCAGAATAATTGGGGTGCCAGAAGATGAGAGACAGCAAGATATTGAAAACCTATTTGAAGAAATAATGGCAGAAAACTTCCCCCACCTGGTGAAAGAAATGGACTTACAGGTCCAAGAAGCGCAGAGAACCCCAAACAAAAGGAATCCAAAGAGGACCACACCAAGACACATCATAATTAAAATGCCAAGAGCAAAAGACAAAGAGAGAATCTTAAAAGCAGCAAGAGAAAGAGACTCAATTACCTACAAGGGAATACCCATACGACTGTCAGCTGATTTCTCAACAGAAACTTGGCAGGCCAGAAGGGAATGGCAAGAAATATTCAAAGTGCTGAATACCAAGAACCTACAACCAAGAATACTTTATCCAGCAAAGCTATCATTCAGAATTGAAGGTCAGATAAAGAGCTTCACAGATAAGGAAAAGCTAAAGGAGTTCATCACCACTAAACCAGTATTATACGAAATGCTGAAAGGTATCCTTTAAGAAGAGGAAGAAGAAAAAGGTAAAGATACAAATTGTGAACAACAAACATGCATCTATCAACAAGTGAATCTAAGAATCAAGTGAATAAATAATCTGATGTACAGAATGAACTGGTGATTATAATGAATCAGGGACATAGAAAGGGAATGGACTGACTATTCTTGGCGGGGAAAGGGGAATGGGAGATGCGGGAAGAAACTGGACAAAAATCGTGCACCTATGGATGAGGACAGTGGGTGGGGAGTGAGGGCGGAGGGTGGGGTGGGAACTGGGAGGAGGGGAAAAAAAAAAAACAAAGAGTTAATATCCAAAATATATAAGGAACTCATACAACTTAACAAAAGGAAGACAAACAATCCAATTAAAAAGTGGGCCAAGGACCTAAATAGACACTTCTCCAAAGTAGACATACAGATGTCCTAGAGATACATGAAAAAACTAGTGGCCCAGTGCATAGATTTGTGCACATTGAAAGGAAATTGGGAACCCGCGCCTGCAGGCCTGGGAAGTTTCCACATCCTCGTGAGCTGCTGGGAAGTCACGTGGGGAGTCTGTCCTCCTCCCCGCAGCTTCCTGAAAAAAATATTTCCAAGTGTCCCTTCTGCGGCCAGGGTCACGCCTTGCTGGCCGGGAGGTCCGCAGTGGACACCTTGGGCCGTGCTGGACACTTCCCACTGCTCAGAGCCGGATAGAGATGCTCCGAGGTGAACAATACAAAGTTGGGGATATTGGGGGGCAGGGGTGCTCTGTTGCCCATGCCTCCACCCTTCAGATCCATCTCTCTTTGACTTTTACCCTGATTGTCAGTCGCCACCTTGTGGCCACCGTTATATTGCTGCCTTCGTCTGTAGCTCTGGGGCAGTGGGTCAGGGATGAGATTAAATCTTGATGCCCTAGGCAGAGTTCCAGGAGCCCTGCGGTGATATCAGACTTGTCCTGGTTACTCCGAGTGTCTGCACTTCAACCATTCTCCGGAGATTGTAACTGCAGGCTTATGGGGTACGAGGGATGTAACAGTGTGCTAAGTGGCAGGCAGCTGAGGAGGAGCCTGAGCCCGGGCCAGGCACGGCATCACTCCCGCTCACCCCAGCCCCACTGTGCCTGCTGCTGCCTTCACTTGGTAGCGCTGCTGCGGAGGCAGGAGAAGCGTCTGCCCCTTGGTGGTCAGTGCACTTCATAGTGACTGGTCGACTAGTCGTTCTGGTAGTTTCAGTCGTTTGTAACAGTCGCTTAGGCTTTTATATACATAGATGTATATATAGATGCTCAAAGTTACAAGAGACTCGTCCGAGATCCAAAAACACAAACAGGCGCAGGACTCACACCTACTCTCAGAAACCAGAACGCAGGTGTGGGTGACGATGTGGAGAAGTTGGGGCCCTTGTGTACTGTTGGTTGGAATGTAAACGGTGCAGTTGCTGTGGAAAATAGTAGGGTGGTTCTTCAAAATGTAAAGACGAGAACTCCCATATGACCTAGCAATTCAGCTTCTGGGCATGTGTATGAAGAAAATGAAAGTTAACTCAAAAAGATATATGCATCCCCATGTTCATCGCAGCATTATTTGCAATAGCTAAAACGTGGAAGTAACCCAGGTGTTCATTGAGAAATAAACGGATGAACAAATGTGGTCCATCCATACAATGGAACATTACTCAGCCTTACAAAGGACATCTACAATATGCTATAATGTGGATGAAACCTGAGGACGCCATGCTTAGTGACATACCCAGTCACAAAGAGAAAAACACCGTGATTCCACTTAGCGAGGCAGTTAGAGCAGTCAGCACTGCAGAGAGAGAGTGGATGGCGCTGCCAGGCGGGGGCGGGGTGGGGGTGGTTTTTTTTTTTTAGTGGCACAGGTTTAGTTTCGCAAGAAGCCAGAGCCCAGCGAGGACGGTGGTGGAGGTTCTACGTGTGAATGTAGGTAATGCCACTGCCCTGAACCCTTAAAAGGGGTGAAGATGGTGCGTTTTATGTCCTGTATATTTTAACACAGTAAAAAGAACAACAACAAAATCAATGGTGCCTTTGTAAGGTATTGCGATATTTAGGTTTTGAGAACAGATTTTGATGAATTGCAAAGGCAACAGCCATTAGGGAGGAATCAATTTATGCTGCTTAATCTGACACAAGAATCTTGGCTAAAATGGTCTTAAATAGTCTTGAGTGGCTTGTCATTCCTGGGCTAACATATGGACAGAGAGGAAGGGGGAGCAGTGAGATGGCCTCGTTAGCGCTGATGCTGGCCGTGGACAATGCGGGGCACACGCACGTCATGGTTACACGCCTGCACGCATGTGCCCTCTCTTCCAGGAAGGACACCTTGTACTTAGAGCTCCAGAGGGTTTATCTGCAGGTGGTGGGAGGTTACGGAGCAGAGCCAGTTGGCTTCGCCTCCCTGTCAGTAAACCGAGTTAATGAGACAGAGCTTCAGGCCGCCTGTGCCCAGGTTCCCGCTCCAGCATCTTTCTAGCAAAGGGGAAGGAGTTTGCCTGTGCAAGCACCTCACACCCCCACCCCCACATGCACACCTGCTGCACCTGCGCACCCCCCATGCACACACACTGTCACACATGCCCGCTGCACCCCCCCACACATGCACGCACACTCTCACACATGCCCACTGCACCC